>NC_025996.2:129267690-129435190 GCF_000442705.2 Elaeis guineensis
GGGCTGGAACCGTTCGCACGGATGGAGGTGATGTGGCTCGATCTGAGACAGGTACATCGAACCATTGGACCAAGGAAGGGCCTAGGCACTGCCATGTGTTAGCATCTGGGAAACCCTCATTCAGCGTGCTTTCAACTTCGACCGTCGAAGGGCCTTATATATATACGGCCACTTGTATCCAAAACTTCACTTTTTACTGCTCTATTTCTGAAGCTGAGGCCCTGTCGAGTTGTCCCCCAGTCTCAGGTAGCTGTTCCTATCCTCCTCCTTTGAAAACTCTTCTCGAAGCTTTTCATTCTTGTCCCTTTGCATTTTCGCTCCCTTTGCATTTTCCTTTTTGGTCTCTTTTTTTGGGGCTAGCATTATGGCTAGAACCTCTCTTCGAGGAAGTCAGTCGGGGAACCCGACTGATGATTCCTGATCGACCCTGGAGGTGGAGGCTTCTTCACTTTCGGGGTCGAGCGTTGAACGGCTTAGGGAACAATATGGTATCCCAGAGCAATTTTGACTTTTCGCCCCTGGGGCGGAGGGTCGGGTTAACAACCCGCCACCGGGCCAGGTGGCCTTTTATGTTGAGGACCTTCAGGCTGGTCTTCGCTTCTCGATTTTGGAGTTCGTCCGGAATGTCCTGGATTATTACAGGCTTTGCCCGATGCAACTGGCACCGAACTCAGTCCGACTAATAATCAGCTTTGCCTTGTCGTGTCGGCTCTTGCCGACCTTCCCCCGCATCTCTCTCTTCCAGGCATTCTTCATCCTCCGACCCCACCCAAAAGTCCGAGGGTGATGGTTTTTCAATCCCCGGAAGGGCCTTTCATTCATTATCGGTCTTCCATCATCGATCTACGGGTAGAAGAACCAATTTTTCTTTGCTTCTTCTCTGCTACCCTGGGAGTTTCCTTCTCGTTGGGGCAACCCCCGAACTCAACCGAACGAAAACAGCCGAGTGGAGGCAGAAGACCGAGAGGACTTTCTCTGACTGAAGGATATGTCGGTGCCGAAGCAGAGAGAGCTCGTCACCAAGCAAGCTCTCTATGACACCGATCTAAGTTTGGTTTCTCACTTAGGTACAGTTCGATCTGTCGGTCGTCTTTTGACTTTTTCATCTGTCTTCGGACTCGTGCTAATTTTTTATTTAAATTTCAGGCATGCCATCGAGAGTAAGACTAACAGATGCCGACATTCGACAGCATGCGGCGAGGAAGAGATCGATGCCCGAGGCCGGACCTTCACGGCCACCCAAGAGGCCCCAGACATCATCCCCGACTGTCGTGAAGATGGTGGCTGCACAGCCTGACACTGGATGAGCATCGAGCTCCGAACCAGTCATCTCCCTATCAACGCCGGCGGTGCCACTCGGGGCACCGTCCGAGGAAGGGGCAGTGGAGGGTGTGACCAAAGGAGTACCGACGGCATCGCCTGTGAAAGAGGTTCGGGTTGAAGCACGAGAGCCCAAACGACCTGTGGCGGCTCCCGTCGCGCCCTCGGGATGAGCTCAGTCGAGTTCAAGCTTCCCAACTTTCTCCGACCTCAGGGCCTGGATGACTGCTCGAGGGAAGGCTCTGATGGCGCTGGCGGATGACTCAAGGTCGGTGGACCGCATCGCATCTTCCGACGCCCGAGTTCCCGAGGGAGTGTTGGCCCTGGCCGACCACAATTTGGCCAGAAGGTTGTGTCAGGCAACCATTCTCCCGGCCGATCGGGAGCTCTTGAAGAGTTGGTCGGTGATCGAGATGCTCTCTTCATTCTATCCGACCATGATCGAAGTGAGTTCTTCTTTTTCTTTCCTCTCCATTATTACTTTCATCATTTTATTTTTCTGACGATCAGCCTTCTACTTGCAGCTGATCTATAACATGTCTGAGTTAGAGGTCGGGTACCGGAGGTTCGGCGACATCCGGGCGGCCTGGAAGGACAGGGTGGAAACCGTCGAAGCTGAGAAGGCGATGCTAGTGGAATAGCTAAAGCTGTTGGCCGACCACGAGGCCAGGCTCGAGGAGGAGATTTTCTGACTCTCTGACGGCCTGGCTGCCTCGGAGGCCGAACTTCAATCGGCCCCCGAGCAGGTCCAGCGCAAGACCCATTCCGTTCATCGGCTGCGGCGTGAGCAGGACGGTTGCATCAGTGAGCTCGAGGTCGAACGCGAACAACTTCAGATCAGCATGGAGAATCTGGCCAAGGTCGAGGAGAACTTGTCCTCCACTCAAGCCGACGTCGACATAGCGAAGGCGAAGGCAGAGTCGCCAAAGAGGCATTGAGCTGGGCAGTGGAGGACTTCCGCAGCTTGGACGAGTATCGGGAGGAGCTTCTCGAGAGTGGCTTCACCTCCTACCGAGTGGGGTACGAGGATGCCCGGGGTGCAATTCAAGGGCTATACCCAGAACGCGACCTGAGCAGCATCGTCCCTCTGGGGTCAGAGGAACAAGCCACAGAGGATGAGGTCGACCTGATACCGAAGGATCAGATGGCTGCGGAGGAGGCCGTCCCTGGGCCGGCAAAACGAGCCACCAGAGGTGAGGTGGCTCCAACCTCTGATTCCACTCCAACTCGAGTGGGTGCACTGGTCACTTCCGAACTTTTCCCGATCTAGGAAGTCGACTCCGATGAGTAGTCAGTGTATCTATTCCGTCATTTTTTGTTTTATTTTCGTTCTGCCTTTGATACTTGTAATCGGGTTTCGGCACAATTTTGTAAGTCTAACTTCAACTAAATGAAATTGAAGACTTTTCAAATTTTCCACTGTATACGGTTCAAAATGTATGTCTCGTCGAGACATCCCCAAGAGTATAGGTCGTAGCTCCGACATACCTCGTTAGGATGTTTGTTAGGATGTTCGATAGGATCCAGCATAGTTAATCAAGATAGTCAGTAGCGTGCGCCCTGCTAAGGGCAGAGCAAGCCCCGATCGCAGACCGACGTCCTGACTGTCATACAGATTGCGTAGGATCCGATGGTCGAGAGTCGTTCGATGTAGTTAGCTCGGGTGTCGACTGCCGATCGACTGCAGGTCGAACGTCCGTCGCCCAGACCTTGGTCGGGCGTGCACGTTGAGTCGAGTGTTAACCAATCTCCGAACATAGCTTGTTGACACGATCATTCCATGGAATCTGATAGTCAAGTGGCGTCCGACGTATTCGGTTAGGATAACGATGGCAAGTCGAATATCCATTGCCCGGCCCTTGGTCGGGTGTATACGTCGCGATGTATAATAAACGGTGGCAACTTCGATCGGTCGTGACTAAGTAGGTATGTCGCAAGTGCGACGTAGCTTGTTGACACGATCATGCCGTAGAATCTGATAGTCGAGTGACGTCCGACGTATTCGGTTAGGATAACGATGGCAAGTCGAATATCCGTTGCCCGACCTTTGGTCGGACGTATACGTCGAGATGTATGATAAACGGTGGCAAGCCGAATATCCTTCGATCGATCATGACCAAGTCGGGATGTCACAAGTGCGACGTCGGTCGTCTTGGCATGTTGTCCTTCTTAGTCAAAGCCGAGTCAGCAAGTTCACCAGTCGTGTTGATCGAGAGTCGACTATGAAAGGAGCGCGGCTTCAACTTAGAGAGGTTTCATCATCAACACTGGCCTTCCGTTAGTGTAGATAGAACGGTTCTCCTAAGAGTCTGATGTGTCATCGACGATCGGACCGTAGGTTCCCAATGAAACATCGGGCCCAAGTCAGGGTGTCGGGGCTCGTACCTCTAGCGAGGGCCGACCCTCGGTGGAGAGCCGAACTTTGTAGACTCTGGGGCTTTGAAATTGAGTTGTATTCCGAACAAGGGCATACAGAATTCACTGATGGTACAACTTTAGGTTGTCGGCATTCCAAGTCTGAGGAATGGCCGTCCCTTCCAGGGTTTCAAGTCGATAGGCGCTCGGACTGCTGGCGTCCGCTATCTTGTAGGATCCTTCCTAGTTTGGGGACAATTTTCTTTGATCCAGAGGCTTCGAGACTTCCGCCTTCCTTAAAACCAGGTCTCCAGGTCTGAAAAACTTTGGCTTGACTTTAGCATTGTAGTATCGGGCCACTCTTTATCGGTAGGAAGCCATGCGGAGTTGAGCCTCATGTCGGAGCTCGGGTAAGAGGTCCAAGTCAGCTCTCCGACACTCGAAGTTGCCTGGTTCACAGTACTGCTCAACTCTAGTCAATGGTAGCCCGATCTCGAGTGGGATCATTGCCTCCGTCCCATAGGCCAAGTTATAAGGAGATTCCCCGATCGAAACACGGGGTATCGTTCGGTACGCCCATAGGATCGAGTACAATTTCTCGACCCAGAGGCCTCTGGCTTCGTTCAGTCGAGTCTTCAATCTATGCAGAATGGTCTGGTTGGTTACTTCGACTTTCCCGTTGGACTGTGGATGCCCGACCGAGGTCAGCTTGTGCATGATATGAAATCTTGCACAGAACTCTCTGAAGTCATGGTTGTCGAACTATCGCCCATTGTCGGTGATGATAGTATGTGGCAGTCCGAATCTGAAGATGATGAACTTCTGGATAAAGTCTTTCATCTTACGTTCGGTGATTTGTGCCAGGGGTTCGGCCTCTACCCACTTGGTGAAGTAGTCGATTGCGATGACTATGAACTTCTTTTGGCCAGATGCTGGAGGGAAAGGGCCGAGTATATCGATTCCCCACTGGACGAAGGGCCATAGGGCGACAATGAAAGTCAGCTGGTTGGCGAGCCGGTGTTGTATGTTGGCATACTTTTGACATGGCTCACACCTTCGAACCAAATCAGCTACATCTTTCTTCATGGTGGGCCAGAGTACCCTTACCATAGGACTTTGTAGGCTAGGGATTTGGCCCCCAGGTGATTTCTGTAGATCCCTTCATGCACCTTTCTGAGTGCATAGTCCGTGTCCATCGATCCCAGGCACTTTAGCAAGGGAAGGGAGAACGATCTTTTATAGAGTCGCCCGTCCATCATTACATATTGGGAGGCCATCCACCGGAGTCGCTTGGCTTCCGTGGAGTCTTCGGGGCTGGTTCCATCGGTCAGATACTGAACGATCGGATCCATCCAGCTTGGCTCGACCGTCAATTGTAGCACCTCCTCAGCCTTATCGATGCTCGGTTACTCGAGACTCTCTACGAGTGTCCGACCCAAAGCACCGTAGGTGGATGTCGCAAGCCTAGAGAGTGCGTCGGCCTGAGCATTCTCCATCCTGGAAATATGAGAGATCTCGAAATACTTGAGGTGCGCCACGAGATCTCTCACCTTCTGAAAATATTTTGCCATGGTCGGATCCCGTGCTTCAAATTCACCTCTGACTTGTCCTACAATCAGCTGAGAGTCAGAGAAGACTCTGAGGCTGTCGATCCCGAGCTCCTTCACTACTCTCAAGCCAGCGAGAAGTGCTTCATACTCAGCTTGATTATTAGAGGCTTTGAAGTTGAATCGGAGGGCATACTCGGTGACTACTCCCTCCGAGTTGGTAAGCAGGAGCCCGGCCCTGCTCTTTTGAGCATTGGAAGCTCCATCTATGTGTAATACCCAGGTTAACCCGGGGTCATATTCAGAGGTCGGAGCTTCTTTGGAGCTCCCATCCTCCGACATTTGATCGGTTGTCGGGCATTCCGCAATGAAATCAGCCAAGACTTGGGCTTTCAAAGCGGATCACGATCGGTACTGGATGTCGAACTTGCTCAGCTTCACCGCCTATTTCGCTAGTCGTCCTGATGTGTCAGGATGATGTAGGATCGCCCTCAGGGGCTGGTCAGTGAGGACCATGATGGCGTGCGCTTGAAAATACAGACGGAGTCATTGCACTAATATGACCAAGGCAAATATCATCTTCTCCACTCTTGAGTACCAAGTTTCAGCTTCGTGGAGCACTTTGCTGGTATAATATATGGGTCGGTGAATTCGACTCTCATCCTCCCGGATGAGTATCGAACTAACCGCCTCTGGGACGGTTGCCAAGTAAAGGTATAATGTTTCTCTGACCTCTGGCTTTACTAGCAGGGGTGGAGAAGTCAGATATTTCTTCAAATCTTCGAAGGCTTGCTGGCACTCATTCGGCCAAGAGAAGTCTTTTGTTTGCCTCAGGGTTTTGAAGAACGGGAGGCATCTCTCAGCCGACCAAGAAATGAATTGGTTGAGTATGATGATCTTTCCATTAAGCTGCTGTACTTCCTTTTTGATGTTCGGGTGCCGCATGTCGATAATCGCCTTTATCTTCTCGAGGTTGGCCTCAATTCTGCATTGAGAAATGAGAAACCCGAGGAACTTCTCCGAAGGCGCACTTGGTCGGATTTAGCTTCATCCAATGTCACCGAAGCATGCGAAAAGTTTCTTCCAGGTCTTGGACATGATCTGAAGCCTGTGCGCTCCTCACCAACATGTCATCCACGTACACCTCCATGTTGCGCCCGATTTGAGCTTTGAAGACCTTATTGATGAGTCGCTGGTAGGTGGCTCCGGCATTCTTCAGACCGAAGGGCATCACTCTGTAACAATAAAGGCCCTTGGCGGTCACGAAGGCCGTATGCTCTTCATCTTCGGACACCATCCGGATTTGGTTATATCCAGCAAAGGCATCCATGAAGCTGAGCAGTCGATGATCGGATGTCGCATCCACCAATTGGTCGATCTTCGGCAGCGAGAAGCTGTCCTTCGGACAGGCTCGATTCAGATCGGTGTAGTCGATACAGATCCTCCACTTTCCATTGGCTTTCTTCACCATGACGACATTGACGAGCCAGTCGGGATATGTGATTTCTCTGATGAAGCCCATCTCGAGTAGTTTGTCTACTTCCTCGTCGATGGCCTTCTATCTTTCAGGGGCAAAAAATCATTTCTTCTATCTCATCGACCTCATGCCAGGGGCGATGTTGAGTCGGTGAGTTATTATTTCTAGAGTAATATCGGACATATCCACTGCCAACCAAGCGAATATGTCGACGTTGGCTTTCAATAGCTCTATCAGCTGTTGTCGCTCCAGGTCGGACAATTGCGACCCGACCCAGATCACCTGTTCAAGATTTTTTGCCATCGGGATGGAAATCAGTTGTTCAGTCGGTTCACCCCGTTCCTCCTCTTTCCATTGGTCCAACTTGTCGACCGGCAGGGAATCCTTCGATTTATTATTTTGAGTTAAGATTTGGAAGCATCGTCGAGCGAGCTGTTGATCCCCATGCATTTCTCCAGCTCCATTTTTAGTCAAAAACCGAACCAGCAAGTGATATGTCGAGACTATCACTTTGAGAGCATTTAGTCCGGGTCTTTCAAGTATGACGTTGTAGGCCGAAGGTACTCGAACGACCGTGAAGGTCAAGTGGATGGTGCTTTGTCGTGGTTCGGCCCCAGCTGTCACAGGAAGAGCAATTTCTCCTTCCACTGTGACGGCATCCCCGACGAAACCTACTAGGGGCATAGAGACTCTCTTGAGTCGATCGGTCGACAGTCGCATTCGGGAGAAGGTTGAGTAAAACAAAACGTTAGTCGAGCTTCCATTATCAACAAGAATCCTTTTTACATCATAATTTGGTATTATTGTCAAGACGACAACAACGTCATCATGGAGAGTTTGGATTCTCCGAGCATCTTCATCTGTAAAAATGATTACATCATCCCGACGTGGCTTCTTCGTCGACTCCCCTTCAGCAGTCGTCTCTCGACCCAGTCATTTGGAGATCATGTTGATGACTCTGACAGTAGGCTGATTGTTTGCTACCTCTTCAGTCGGTTGGGGTTGTCTGTCGAGAAGGGGTCGAGTCAGTGGGTTCCTTCGATACTTTTCAAGATATCCTCATCGTATGAGGACCTCTATTTCATCTTTGAGTTGGATTGCATTGCTCGGTGTTGTGACAGTGGCCCCGATGGAATCGGCAGTATTTTCTCCTGTCGCGGTCCTTTGCCTTCAGAGGTGGAGGCCGTCGCAGATATTTCACTCCTTCAATCTCCATCAGGATCTGTGCACGAGGATCGGAGAGAGGGGTGTAGAAGTCATACCTGTGATGCATCGATCTCGGACTCCACCGTCGGGGCGATCTCGGGCTCCGTCGTCGGGGCGAGACCTATTTATCGATCGGGGGCCTGCTAGGTTCGGTAGGAGCCTGATTTTTCTTTCGCTTCTCCTTCTGGCTCGTGCTCTCAGTCAGGCACCGGTCGGAAGCTCCTTCGTCCGTGTGCATGTATTTATACGTGCGCTCCAGCAATTCGGCATATGTCCGGGGGAGGATCTTGTCCAAGAAATATGTGAATCAGGACCCCCTTAGCCCTCTCTTCATAGCCGAGATAGCCATGTCTTCGTTGAGGTCCCGAACCTCAAGTGTGGCCGTATTGAATTGGGCCATAAAGTGTCAGAGTGTCTCATTTTCTCCCTGCTTGAGGGAGAAAAGACTGTCCGAGATTTGTGGCGGTTTCCAGCTGGTGCTGAAATGGGCCATTAAAGATTGCTCGAGCTGCGTGAAGGAGTAGATACCTCCCTAGCGGAGGTCGGAGTACCAAGCCCTGGTAGCTTTGCGAAGCATGGCGGGGAAGCCGATGTAGAGGAGGGCATAGGTTGCCCCTTGAATTGTCATGAGAGTCTTGTAGCTCTCTAGATGGTCAACTGGGTCAGTGGAGCTATCGTAAGGCTCCACATAAGGCATCTTGAACCGACTAGGGATCAGTTCGTTGAGGATAAATCAGGAAAGAGATTGGGTGGTCCGGAAGTCGACATCGTTTGAAGACTTCTGACCATCCGCTTGAAGCTGGGCAAGCCGACGGTCGATTTCTTTGAACTTACGTTCGTAGTCGTCCAGCCGTCGGTGTTGAGAAACCCCAAGGGTTGACCCTCCCGACGAATTTGAATGGGAGGCGGACGGTGTCTGCGGCCGCTTCTCCTTTCTCGCTCGCTCCAACTGGGAAGGAGAGGAATGCCGAGACCGGTAGGTGTCGCACCGTGGCTGCCCCCCATTTTCTCGGTGGGAGTGCTGAGATGTGTTGCCCAGCTATGCAACCCAAGAGAGGGGGGTGAATTGGGTTTCTAAAAATTTAGACTTAATTTATAACTTATGATGAATAAGACAAAGATTTTAATTCAATATTAATTACCTGAAGCTGAATTGCAAGGATATAATAAAGAAATAAGGTAAAGCGATAAAGCACACCACAAATACAAGGATTTATAGTGGTTCGGTGCCAACCTTGCACCTACATCCACTCTCCAAGCTCCTACTTGGGAATTTCAATCCACTATACTTTGTATTCAACCCGAATACAAAACGTCGGAAACTCCGACACTAGCTATCCCAAGCTAGATCACTTGTTTCTCGGGTACAAGTAAACCCAAAATACTCCGATTTCAGGTTCGGATCAACCTTTCCTTGTTTTGGAAATCTTCCAAAATCAAGAACAAAAACTCACAAAGAGTTAGAAAATTTTGAGCACAGATTAATACAATAACAGCTCCTTAAATGAGCGAATATAACAATAAAAACTTTACTCAAATGAAGAACCCCTTTTCGAATTTTCTCAAGGTGGATGAACGCTTGAACGAATGCTTGAGAAGAGGTTGATTGTTGATTGAAGATCTCTTGAAAGCTTTGAAAGATCTCTAGATCAAGTTTGAACAATAGGCTTGAAAGATCCTCTTGAATGCTCTTGCTTTTCTCTTTCACAATCTCTCTTGTATATTGTGGATCCTCTCTCTTTTTCTTTTTTGGATATTTCGTTGATCTCAGGCTTTTTCGTGCAGATTTCGGATCCTCTCTTCTGTTTTTCTCATTTTTGATTTCACGTTTGATCTGCTATTTAATCTGTAATTTCTTTCACCATTTAAAGCATTTTATGACATTAGAAGCAAGAGAAAACAACTTAGGCAGATAAAGAGCCGTTAGAGCAATTTTAGGAAGCATAAAAGGCAATTAAAACGGACAAAAAAATAGCCGTTGCTGACATTTTCCGTCGCAGGGGTCGACTCATGAGTCGACTCATGCTTCAGGGGTCGACTCATGAGTCGACCTCTGTTGCAAAAACCAGAGAATGCGTTTCTGGAAATTCTTGGCTCAAATCAGCAGGGGTCGACTCATGAGTCGACTCATACCTTGTGGGTCGACTCATGAGTCGACTTACAGGTCGTGCCAAGCCAGAAAACTAGCGTGCCAAGGAGAATTTTTGCGTGCCAATCAGCTCACAGTGCCATGAGTTGACTCATGAGTCGACTCATGCACTTCAAACCTTCATAACTTCAAAAATATAAGTCCAAACATAATGAAATCTTCACCAATAGATTTCAAATCATTTGTTCTACCAAATGGTACTATCAAATCAGGATTTTAGTGAAATTACGATTTTACCCTTGAAGAGCATAAGGACTTTTTCATTTTAAAATTATTTGTATCCCTTCAATCTGCTTTGTAATCATCAAAATCAATCTAGGAGCAACAATCTCCCCCTTTTTGATGATGACAAAACACTTGAACAAAAGCATTTATGTGAATGCATTAATTTCAAAAGAATGCACTATAGGTGTATATGCTTGAAAAGAGTATGATTCTTTTGGCATGTGATATAAATGGTCATATGCAAAAATAGTTTGTCCATTTTCATAAACATTTGAAAAGAGTATTAGATCATTTTGAGTTTAAGATATATCAGAGCAAGACAGAAAAATAAATTTTTCAATATATCAGAGCAAGAAAAAATAATTTTTACAATGTTATCCGAAAAGATTTTACAATGTATCAGAGTAAATGTTATAATATAACAGAGAAAATTTCACACTGTATCAGAGCAAATTTTATAATGTATCAGAGCAAGTTAAAAGAAATTTTAGGGAGTATCAGAGTAAGTTAAATTTCTTAAGATGTATCAAGGTAAATTTCAAAAGATGTATCAGAGCAATTCTGAATTTTGAAATATATCAGAGCATATTTAAATTTTTAAAGTAAATCAGAGCATATGTAAAGAAGTAATTTAAAAGTTACATAATTGTATTGTACTTAGCATTGTACTTTTGATATTGTTCTTTAAATTCTTCAATTAATTTCTCATAATTTGTAATTTTTCTTTTGATGGGTTGCTTTTTGTTTAATTTCTCAATAATTGAATTGCTTTTTGTTTAATTTCTATTTGATGCCAAATTTCTCATAATTTGTAATTTTGCTTTTGGGGTTTTTCTTGCTTTTTGTTTAATTTCTCCCCCTTTTTCTTTCATAATTTAGGATTTTGCTTTTAATGAGTTGCTTGCTTTTTGTTTAATTGTTTACTTTCTCCCCCTTTTTGACATCATCAGACATGGTTAACTTTTCCTTTTTCAGAAATATTCTTTAATTTCTCCCCTTTTAGAGTATATCACAGATGTTTGCTCTCCCTTAATATAGCAATTATCAGTAGCAAACAACAACAAAGAGAAGACAATATTTCAACAAGGAGAATATATATAACCAAAATATGATCAATATCATTACAAAAGGTAGAAATATAGGTAAAAGATAATTCCATTAATATCATAATTGTTTCAATACATAGTTCTTAAAAATAAAATTCAACCAGCTAATTGTTAATACATGGCCCCAAGGTATAGATCCTAGAACAAGATACTAACACCTAGGATCTAGTAAAGATCAAGATAAGTCAATGATCGGAGTTATCAGAGATAGGGTGAGGAGATGATGGATCAGAAGTGCGTCCTCTACCCCGTCTGCCTCTGCCACGAGCAGGAGAGCGAGATGAACTGGGTGGCTGAGAACGCTGAGATGCTAAGGACTGAACAGAAAGGGTGAGTCTGATAGAATCAAGTACGTTCAGTGCTCTTGAAACAGATTGAAGTAGAGCAGTGAACTGAGTGGTAGCATGCTCACTCGATCCTCGAATTTCTTTCCTCAGCAATTCATATCCACCTTCTAGTGCTCCTCTAAGCCTGCCAGCCTCTGCAGTGAGGTCTGTGACCTCAATAGTAGACTCCTGTGGCTGGGGATGGGCCAAAGCAAGGACTTGCCCCTGCAAGTCAAGAACTCTGCCAGTCAATCTCCAGACTGTGTCTTCAAGTTGCTGTATCCTGATGGACTGATCTGAAATCATCTGAAATACAGTGGAGATGTGGGGAGTAATGGTCTGATCAGAAGAGGTAGCTCTAGGTGCAAAAGTAGTACTACTCCACTGGCTAGACAGTAAAGAAGCCACACGCTGAGATATATGCTCGATCTGATCGTCAGCCAGTCTGAACTCTGAATGAGGTGCTCTGCTCTCTGGCTGATACACTGGTGTGGGCATCCTAGTAAACTCTGAAGGGCCAGCCTCAGTATCAGGAATGAACTGGGTATCTGGTGAAGCTGCCCTGAAGTCATGTACAGGAGAAGATGGACCTTCTTCTTCTACTCTGCCTTCAGTTCTGTCTTCAGCTCTTATTTCAGCTCTATCCTCAGCTCTTTCTTCAGAGCCCTTGATCCAACCACCATCAGTCTTTGTAATTCTCATTCGGTGCAGGCTGTGTTGATTGAAAGTGTCCACATGTAAGAGCTTGGTAGGTGCCTCCCCCTCACAGCTAACTCCAAACCTCCTAAATACTCTAGTAAGGGCCATACCATAAGGCAAGTGTGCCTTGGATCTGTTCAAAGTTTCTCTCATGGCCTCTATCATAAGTGCAGGGAGGTTCAGGGGGGTCTGAGTGATGACATGAAACATGACACATACATCTCTGCTGGAAAGTAAGTCATGTCTACCACTCCTAGGAAAGAAGAGCTTTGAAACTATCTGATGCAGCACCCTCATCTCAATGGACAAAATCTTTGCTTCTAACTTGTTTAAACTTCCTGAATAAGTTTCTCCTAAGATAATTCTGATCCCCTCTTCTTTAATTGGGAGTTCCATATATGAATATCTTTCACTAGGCAACTGTAATATTTCTCCCAAAATCCTAGAATCCAAGCAGATATCAATTCCCTTTACAGTTGAAGTCACTGACCCGTTTCCATAATGTAGATTCTGGTAGAATTCTCTAACTAGGTCAACATAGGTGACTTCCTTAAGGGAGCAGTAGAGTTCCCATCCTTGGTTTTTAATTTTGGTAGCAAAAGTAAAACCTTCTTTCTCAAAGAACCGAAAATCTATATTTTTCCCGGTTTCTACTTTTCTATCAGAAAGAGGATTCACACTGGGGCTTATGGAGGATTGAGAGGGACCTTGAGTAGGTACTGAAACTGGAGTGGGAGCAGTTGAAGACTGAGCATGCCTTTTCTTTCGAACAAATTCTTCAGGCTCACGGATTGATTTCCTTCTTTGGGGAAGCTTCATCTTTGGAGCCATATCCACTAAAGTAGCAGACAAGAAGACTTGAATTGAGTGGAGGAGGGATCACAAGAGAGTGAAGAATGATTTTGGTGGAGAAAAGAAGTGGATTTTGGAAGTTCGGTAAAGTGCTAGGGCACGTTCCAACCGCGCCAAGCAAAGCGAGAAAGCACAGAAAATCCTTTTGAAGGAGGCATTTTTTGGTGGAGAGGAGGAGGGAGAATTGCCTCGAAATTAATCCTTGGATTTGGAGCAAGAAGAGTTGGAGAAGATGGCTTTTGGAAGAAGAACGATGGGAAGATGAGTCGTCTCACAAACAGTAACCCTTATAAAAATAATGAACCCATTGAAAGTTGGTGGGATTTACAAGTTTGCCATTGAGTCAACTCATGGGGGTCGACTCATGAAGTTCAGAAAATCAGGAAAAATGTGAATAAATTCCAGAAAAAATTGAAATTTTGAGTGAAAGAATTTTGCTCAATGATAAGTTCTTAGAATGATAAATTTGAGCTTTTGGGACCAGGATAGATGTTGAAAATTGAGCTTTAATCAATTCTTTGGAAATTGAGAAATTTTAGACAAATGGATCTAGAATTCCTAGATTTCTCCTAATTTCACAGAATCTATCCTCACTAAGGGCCTTTGTAAAGATATCAGCTAATTGATTCTCAGTGCAAACATATTCAAGAATTATATTTTTGTCATGTTCTCTTATGAAATGATGTCTTATTTCAATATGTTTGGATCTTGAGTGTTGAATTGGATTTTTAGATAGATTTATGGCACTTGTGTTGTCACATCTTATTGGTGTTTCATTAAGTTTGATTCCAAAGTCTTCGAGTTGTTGCTTAATCCACAAGATTTGAGCACAACAACTTCCGGCTGCAATGTATTCGGCCTCAGCCGTAGACAGTGCCACCGAATTTTGTTTCTTGCTAAACCATGAGATTAGGTTAACTCCAAGAAATTGGCAAGTTCCACTTATGCTTTTTCTATCTAATTTACATCCAGCAAAATCAGCATCTAAATATCCTAATAAATTAATTTGTGAGTCCTTAGAGTACCATAACCCTAGAGTTTGAGTACCATTTAAGTATCTAAGGATTCTTTTAACAGCATTCAAATGAGATTCTTTAGGATTAGATTGATATCTAGCACATAAGCAAATACTAAACATTATATCAGGCCTACTTGCAGTTAAATATAATAATGAGCCAATCATACCTCTATAGTATTTTAAGTCTACACTTTTACCTTCATCATCCTTGTCAAGCTTACATGAGGGACTCATTGGTGTGCCAATTGGTTTGCAGTTCTCCATTCCAAATCTTTTGAGTAGTTCGTTGGTGTACTTTCTTTGGGTGATGGAGATTCTCTCTTTTGATTGTTTGATTTGGAGTCCGAGGAAGAAGGTGAGTTCTCCCATCATGCTCATCTCGAACTCCCCCTGCATAAGCTTAGCGAAGTCTTGACAAAGGGATTCATTAGTAGACCCAAAAATTATGTCATCAACATAAATTTGTATAATTAGCATATCATTTTGATTTTTTTTAATAAATAGGGTTGTATCTACATTGCCTCTTGAAAAACCATTATTTAGTAGAAATTTGCTTAGCCTTTCATACCATGCTCTAGGTGCTTGTTTTAATCCATATAAAGCTTTATTTAATCTAAAGACATGATTAGGAAAAGCATGATTTTCAAATCCAGGGGGTTGTTCTACATATACTTCTTCAGAGATATATCTATTTAAAAATACACTTTTAACATCCATTTGAAATAACTTGAAATTCATAAAGCAAGCATATGCAAGTAGAAGTCTAATAGCTTCTAATCTAGCAACAGGTGCAAAGGTTTCATCAAAATCAATTCCTTCTTCTTGATTATATCCCTTAGCAACCAGTCTTGCTTTATTTCTAATTACATTTCCATGCTCATCTAATTTGTTTCTAAAGACCCATTTTGTGCCAATTATTGAATAATCTTTAGGTCTTGATACTAAGGTCCAAACATTATTTCTTTCAAATTGATTAAGTTTCTCTTGCATAGCATTAATCCAGTTATGATCATTTTCAGCTTCTTCAAAAGTTTTAGGTTCAAGTTGAGATACAAAAGCACAATGATTAAGTACATCTCTAAGTGAAGAACGTGTTTTTACCCCATGCATAGGATCACCGATAATTAACTCCTTAGGGTGGTTGTGAACATACCTCCATTCCTTGGGTAGGTCATTTGTACCTTGAGGTTGTTCTTGAATTTCTTCACTTCTCTCATCTTGTTTATCTTCTTGATCCTTGTCTTCTGGAGTTGCTGAGTCTTTCAGAGTGATCTCCTTCATACCTTCTATTAGTGGCTCTGCATCATCAACACCCTCATTCTTCCTTGAAGGAAGATCGTTAGATTCATCAAAAACAACATGTATGGACTCCTCAACTACTAAAGTTCTTTTGTTGAAAACTCTAAATGCTTTACTAGTGGAGGAGTAACCTAAAAAGTTTGCTTCATCTGATTTTGCATCAAATTTACCAAGTTTTTCTTTTTCATTATTTAATACAAAACATCGGCAACCAAAGACATGAAAATATGCAATATTTGGTTTTCTTCCTTTCCAAAGTTCATAGGGGGTTTTCTTTAAAAATTATCTAATTAAAGCACGATTTAAAATGTAACATGCTGTGTTAATAGCTTCCGCCCAAAAATATCTTGGAAGGTTGCTTTCACAAAGTATGGTACGGGCCATTTCTTCTAAGGTTCTGTTTTTCCTTTCAACTACCCCATTTTGTTGGGGTGTCCTAGGAGCAGAGAAGTTATGGCCAATTCCATTTTCATCACAAAAATTTTCAAAATCTTGATTTTCAAATTCAGTTCCATGATCACTTCTAATATTTTGAATTGAAAACCCTTTTTCATTAGAAACTTTTCGATGAAATTTAGTGAAAATATGAAAAGTTTCATTTTTGTGAGCCAAAAAGAAAATCCAAGTAAAACGAGAGTAATCATCTATAATTACAAGGCCATATCTTTTTCCTCCTAGACTGGTGGTTCTTGTTGGTCCAAATAAGTCTATATGTAAGAGCTCTAATGGTCTAGAAGTTGAAACAGTATTTTTGGATTTAAATGATACTCTAGTTTGTTTACCTAATTGGCATGCATCACAAATTCTATCCTTTTCAAAATTCAGTTTTGGCAAACCGAGAACTAAATCTTTCTTAATTAATTTTGAAAGAGAATGCATGCTGATATGTGCAAGTCTACGATGCCACAGCCAACTAGTCTCATTGATTTTAGCATTCAAGGATACTAGGCATTGCATGTCTAATTTGGCTAAGTCATTCAAATCTATCATATAAACATTGCCATGCCTATGTCCTATAAATTTAATACCATCGTTAATAGGACTAGTCACAATGCAAACAGATGATTCAAAAACTACTTTATACCCTTTATCACAGAATTGACTAATGCTAAGTAAGTTATGCTTTAAACCTTTAACTAGTAAAACATTCTCAATGTATTTGGAGGGAGTGATACCAATGTTACCTATCCCGATGATCTTTCCTTTGCCATTATCTCCAAAGGTGACCATCCCTCCATCCTTAGCATCAAGCGTGATGAATTGTGATTCATCACCAGTCATGTGTCTCGAGCATCCACTGTCAAGATACCATTTCCTGTTTCCTTCTTGGGATGCTAGACACACCTGCAAGCAAAGGTCAAGTCTCTGTCTTAGGTACCCAAGCTTTCTTGGGTCCTTTTGGGTTAGTCAGAATGGTTCCTTTTGGAACCCATATTTTCTTTATAGTTGTATTGGTAGATTTAAGGCATGTGTATGATTTATGTCCTATTCTACCACATTTGAAACAAGTAATATTTGTAGACTTGTTACCTGAATAATTTACATAAATATCCTTCAGAAACTTTTGTTTCTTCAGAGGTTTATAGCCAAGTCCAGCCTTATCATATATAGCTTTCTGATTTTCAAAGATCATATTTAGTTTGTTTGAACTTAAGGTGAACTTATCTATTATAGATTTCAGCTTGTTAATTTCATCCTTTAAGTTTTGATTTTCTTGACTCAAGGTGAGTTTTTCAATTGAAAGAATTTCAGCTTGTTTCACTAAGGACTGATTTTTCAATTTCAGTTCTTTGTTTTTCTTCCCTAGTTTCTTTAATTCATCAATTGAGTCATGGAATGCTTCATGCAATTCTTCAAATGTGAATTCACTAGTGGATTCAGAAGTTACCTCATTTTCATGTGCCATCAGACACAGATTGGCTTGTTCTGTTGAGGTTTCCTCGTCGGAGCTTGAGTCATCACTCGCACTCCAAGTCGCCATCATTGCCTTCTTTTTGAACTTTTTTGGACCTTTCTTCAGTTGTGGACATTCGGATCTGAAATGTCCCGGCTTCTTGCACTCGTAGCATGTAAGGGGTTGATCTTTCTCTTTTTCTTTGCTTTGTTCCCCTTTTGTGAATTTTTTTCTCATCCCCTGTTTTCTTTTTTTTAAAAACTTCTTAAATTTTCGGGTGATGAGTGCCATCTCTTCATCCTGTTCTTCATCTTCAGATTCATCCGTTTCATAATCAGGTGAAGTTGTGGATTTGAGGACAATGGTTCTTTTCTTTTTGACTTCATCCTCTTGATGTTGCTTCATGCTAAGTTCATGAGTCATCAAGGATCCAAGAAGCTCTTCTAGAGGTAGAGTGTTCAAGTCCTTTGCTTCTTGGATGGCAGTCACCTTGGCTTCCCAAGTTCTTGGCAGTGACCTGAGAATCTTCCTTACAAGTTCACTGTTAGTATAAGATTTGCCAAGACTCTTCAAACCATTAATTATATCAGTAAAACGAGTAAACATGGCAGTTATGGACTCATCATGCTCTATTTTGAACAATTCATATTTATGTACAAGCATGTTTATTTTAGACTCTTTTACTTGATTTGTTCCCTCATGAGTTACTTCTAACCTATCCCATATTTTTTTAGCAGATGTACAAGTAGAAATGCGATTGAATTCACTAGCATCTAGTGCACAATAAAGAACATTCATGGCTTTGGCATTTAATTGTGCCAATTTCTTGTCAACCTCATCCCATTCTTTCTCGGGTTTGGTTGACTCCTCACCATCTATAATCTTGGTGGGTGTGTGAGGACCATTCACTATGATACTCCACATATCATAGTCGAGTGCTTGTATGAATATCTTCATCCGAGCTTTCCAATAGGTGTAATTAGACCCATTGAAAAGTAGAGGTCGGTTTGTAGATTGCCCCTCGGCTAGAGAAGTACCGACATGGGTTGCCATAGATCTTTGGCTCTTTGATTGTTAGATCAAAGAAGGGCTAGAGCACCGGCTCTGATACCACTTGTTGCCCAGCTATGCAACCCAAGAGGGGAGGGTGAATTGGGTTTCTAAAAATTTAGACTTAATTTATAACTTATGATGAACAAGACAAAGATTTTAATTCAATATTAATTACCTGAAGCTGAATTGCAAGGATATAATAAAGAAATAAGGTAAAGCGATAAAGCACACCACAAACACAAGGATTTATAGTGGTTCGGTGCCAACCTTGCACCTACATCCACTCCCCAAGCTCCTACTTGAGAATTTCAATCCACTATACTTTGTATTCAACCCGAATACAAAACGTCGGAAACTCCGACACTAGCTATCCCAAGCTAGATCACTTATTTTTTGGGTACAAGTAAATCCAAAACACTCCGATTTCAGGTTCGGATCAACCTTTTCTTGTTTTGGAAATCCTCCAAAATCAAGAACAAAAACTCACAAAGAGTTAGAAAATTTTGAGCACAGATTAATACAATAACAGCTCCTTAAATGAGCGAATATAACAATAAAAATTTTACTCAAATGAAGAACCCCTTTTCGGATTTTCTCAAGGTGGATGAACGCTTGAACGAATGCTTGAGAAGAGGTTGATTGTTGATTGAAGATCTCTTGAAAGCTTTGAAAGATCTCTAGATCAAGTTTGAACAATAGGCTTGAAAGATCCTCTTGAATGCTCTTGCTTTTCTCTTTCACAATCTCTCTTGTATATTGTGGATCCTCTCTCTTTTTCTTTTTTGGATATTTCGTTGATCTCAGGCTTTTTCGTGCAGATTTCGGATCCTCTCTTCTGTTTTTCTCATTTTTGATTTCACGTTTGATCTGCTATTTAATCTACAATTTCTTTCACCATTTAAAGCATTTTATGACATTAGAAGCAAGAGAAAACAACTTAGGCAGATAAAGAGCCGTTAGAGCAATTTTAAGAAGCATAAAAGGCAATTAAAATGGGCAAAAAAATAGCCGTTGCTGACATTTTCCATCGCAGGGGTCGACTCATGAGTCGACTCATGCTTCAGGGGTCGACTCATGAGTCGACCTCTGTTGCAAAAACCAGAGAATGCGTTTCTGGAAATTCTTGGCTCAAATCAGCAGGGGTCGACTCATGAGTCGACTCATACCTTGTGGGTCGACTCATGAGTCGACTCACAGGTCGTGCCAAGCCAGAAAACTAGCGTGCCAAGGAAAATTTTTGCGTGCCAATCAGCTCACAGTGCCATGAGTTGACTCATGAGTCGACTCATGAGTCGACTCATGCACTTCAAACCTTCATAACTTCAAAAATGTAAGTCCAAACATAATGAAATCTTCACCAATAGATTTCAAATCATTTGTTCTACCAAATGGTACTATCAAATCAGGATTTTAGTAAAATTACGATTTTACCCTTGAAGAGCATAAGGACTTTTTCATTTTAAAATTATTTGTATCTCTTCAATCTGCTTTGTAATCATCAAAATCAATCTAGGAGCAACAAGATGGATACTCTTGAGGAGGAGACGGAAGCTGATGCGGGCGTCAGCAGCTGCTCCCGGATGGCATCGGGTGCGCCGCCGGTTGTTCCACCGGTGGTTGCAGGAACTGGATTGGTTGTTGTTGGAGGTTTTTGACCGCGTCCGTCAGAACAGTCATTTGTCGCACGATCACCGCAATCTGTGCCTCCGTGGTCACCACGGGATGCGGAGAATTGGATTCCGCCATGGAGGGTGAAGGAGGGGCCTCTTCCCGACGGAAAGAGCGCCTCGTCGATCCGGTAGCACTCGATCGCTGAGTCTTAATTTTTGTCATCCCGAGAGGTTTTGCAAGCTTTATGAAGTACGAGCTACCCCCTTTCCTGGCATGCCAAATCTGTTGCGGCCAATCCCCTCGTCGCCTGATCATTAGGGACGTGCACATGCAAGGAAAGTCCTCATTGACCGGAGATGTCTTCGATGGGGACCGTCCAACGCTCATGTTAGAGAGGAAACTAGGCAACAGTGGAAAAAACCAGGGGACTCAGCGATAGCTTGCGATAGGGAGCTTGAGAGCTTACCAAAACTGTTGCCTTACCCCATTTTATAGTAGAATGCGGTATGGTCCCGCCATTAATGGTGCAGAGAACTGGGGAGTTGTCAAATCACCAGGGGCTATCAAATCGTTGTGGGTTGTCAGGTTATCAGAATTAACCCATGTCTTTGACAGGACAATACCCCATGACGGTCGTACAGCGTGTCCTTGGCAGGATAACAGTTCATAGCGGTTGTACGGCGTTTAGATGGGCTGGCCGACTATATGTCGGTATTTGATCGTCGGGTGATGACTCGAAAATACCGTCGGCTGATCTGGTGCTTTATGGAAGTCGGATGTCGGCTGTCACCCCCGACAGTGAGTCGGTGATATGGGTTCGGCCGCTCGGCCGGTTGGAAACAGTATTGATCTGTTTGACCGGCATATATTTGGCCAGATATTGTCGGCAATCATTGTCAGAGTCATCTATCCATCCGGTGGATAGAGTCGGACGTTGATAAGATCGTTTTAAAGATAAATTGACGTATAGAGGTCAGTCCATATATCTCAATACATACAATGCCAAGCTGAGAAATAAGAAGGTTCCAAATGGATCGAGTGAACGGGCAACTAGCAAGAAGATGATTGATTGTTTCAATCCTCTATCCACAGAGAGCACATCCAGTACTTACATGCCAGCCTTTTTTATGCAGGATTTCACCAGTATGCAGTCTGTTACGTAAAGCAAGCCAAAGAAAATTTTTTGTTTTTTTCGAAATAGCCAATCTCCAAATAACCTTGATAAAAGGATAGATAAGACCACCATTATTGACGAAGCTGTAGAAGGATTTGACAGTAAAGATACCATTGCAGCTAAGTTTCCAAGATGGTGTATCAAGAATCCGAGAAGGTTTCAAATGAGCTAGGCTAGAGCGAAGAAATTCCAATTGTCTACTTTGGCATAAGCTTATAGAGGACCACGGAGCATGATGTTCCTAGGGACCACTGTGACCATTGAGAAGCAACAGAGCAAGGTGTCATCGGCAAAGAGCAGCCCTCTAATACCTGCAAAAATAGCATTAAAGCCAATTCCTTCAATAAGACTAAGTGAGAAGGCCTGAAGGAGGAGTTTAGACAAGACATTAGTAGCTAAAATGAATAAGTCCAGGGACAAAGGGTCTCTTTGTCTTCGTTGTTGTCTACATCTCATCCAGTTTCCCAATCTTCCATTCACCATAAGAGCCACAAAAGCAGAGCTAAGAAGGCAGTTAATCCATCTTTGGGCGAACCCTCGAGCCTTTAAAATATCAAACAAGAAGCACCAATTAAGCTTATCAAAAGCTTTTTCAAAGTCAGGTTTGCAAAGAACATCCTAGTGCCTAGTACGCTTACAATAGGTGACCATCTCATGGGCACATAAAAAGTTTTCAAGAATAGTTCTCCTTTTTACAAAAGCTGATTGTGTATATTTTACTATTTTTTTTGATTTAGAAAACTAGCTTGACTCGAAGATTGATAAGTCATATATTTTTATATTTATTTTAGATAGTTTTGATAATTTATGGTGCTAACATCTTCTAAAAAAATTAATATCATAAATAAATTAATTTTTTTTATAAAAAATAAATAATTTTAAAAAATATAAAATTAGAGCATATTTATGAAAAATAGATATCAAGTTAATTGAGCAATTTAAGCATCAAAATAAGAAGAATTAATGAGTAATTTAATTCATATTTTTTCTTATTTTTTAGGTACAAAATCGGAGCAAAATCAAGCTAAAATACCTAAAAAATTAATTTTTATAGCCTTCAGTGTATGGATTGAGCGCGCGGTCCACAGAAACTCTCGTGGTCTTTGATGTGGTCTACGGTGAGTGGAAGAGCTTTACGCAATCGAATGGAGGAGATCAATCCAGATACGTGATCGGACGGCTGAGATCACATTATCCCATATCCAGCGATGGTGGTTCACTCCCAGTGCACGATCCGACGGCCCAAATTGATTTGAATCAAGATCGAATGGCTACTGTTGGTTGCCGACTGAGAACTAAATGAAGAAGGAAATCCAATGCGCTATTCGACGGTCGAAATTCAATCCATCATCTGATTCAATGGTCAGAAGCATTTCTGACTGTGAATAGGAGATATTAAGTGCTGATCAACGACCAAAATTCCATCCATCACATGATCCGACGGCTGTGGTTGATCTCGATCGAGAGAAGGATTTAAACAGGGATTTTTTATGCGACCTGGGTAGTCCAAAAACAATCTAACGGTCAGAATTAAAGGATACAGGTATAATACGATTTTGAAGGATTTTAGGACTCCTTTTGCTATCAGAAAAAGATAAAAAATTTACCTATAAATAAGGGGTCTAAAAATAAGAGAAAAACTAGAGAAAATCAGTGAAAAAATAAAAAAATAGAAAAAAAATAGAAGAGATTTAAGGATCTAAGGGGAAGAAAAAAAAAGTCAGTTCGCTCTACGAAGTACGAAGGAAGAAGGAGAGGTCATCAACCATCTTCCCAACGAGGTTGCACCGATCAACTTCAAATTTTTGTTATAATTTTATTTATTTTATTTTATTATTTTATTTAATTTTTTTATAATTAAATTTTAATTTTAATTAATATAAAATTTATTTTTTTATACTTTAAATTCTTTTTTTTTATTTTTATTGTAAGTAGATACTAAGATCTAGTTAGTAGATCTTAGTATCAATTTATTTTATACTCTCTAAATTTTTATTATTTATTTTTATTGTAAGTAAAAGTTAGGATCAAAATAGTAGATCTTAGTACCAAATTTATTTTTTATTTTTTTAATTTTTATTTTTTGACTTAAATTATTTTTCTCAAAATTTTACTTTTTTTATAAAATCAAAGATTTTAAATCAAAGTACTGCCTTCTTTATGAATTTGATCCGACTCACTATTTTTTATATATTTTTAATTTTTATTAAAGTCAGAATTAATTTGATAAGCATAGTATCCTAACAATAACATCGCGATCTATCAATTTTTGGCACCATTGCTAGAGAAGGCACCAATTTTAATGTTTGATTTCTTTGATTTTTTTATGAATATAGCTTAATAATTTTTTTAATTTTTTATCTTTTTACAGAAAAAAAGAGAAGTAAAGAAGGACGAAATACTTCAATTTGATGAGATCAATCCTAACCCTAATCCTAAATTATTTTTTTAATATTAATTATTATTTTTTTAAATTAACCTAAAATTCATCCACATAAATCTAATAAAAATTGCATGACAAGAGTAAAAACTTAATTGTTTAGAAGCATTCATCATCTTAGATTTATTTTTGGTGATCGTTAGAGACAAGGTAAGCTTTCAAGTTTGATTAATTTTATGCATCTAATTTAGTTGCATAGAATCTCTTATTTGAAATTGGTCATGCATATTTATCTCAAATCAACATAAGGGCAATACTTATTAACAAGATAAAGTGAAGATTTTATCACTCTTCCTTAGACCAAAAACAACCAACCAGCATGCCGCATTAACCCAAGCCTAATTAAAATTAAGTAAATGTTGGACCCCAGGATGAATTGAGTTCAATTTGAGTATTGTAGTGAAGTCAAGTACAAAGTAAGTTGGGACTTACCTCTGAAACTGATATTTAAGGTAAGAGGTTATAAAGACTAAGCCTAAGTGGACTCGTGGTTATTTAACTGATTCCATTAACTTGGCCAATCCAATTGGTGTCTAA
This sequence comes from Elaeis guineensis, assembly GCF_000442705.2. Lineage (NCBI taxonomy): Eukaryota > Viridiplantae > Streptophyta > Magnoliopsida > Arecales > Arecaceae > Elaeis > Elaeis guineensis. The sequence continues at coordinate 129,291,979 of NC_025996.2, forward strand.
GGCAAGCAATGGGGGGACCCCCATAAAACCACCTCTTACCTGGCTAGTTAAAAGAAGTGAAAATATATCCAACTTGCATCTAGGCCCAGCCACTCTACATTGAATTGTTAGGTCTAAGAAACCCATAGGTGTCTAGGTTTAATTGTTTGCTAACTTGATTGCAATTAACACTTAACCCAAACTAATTCTTCTCATCTTTCGTCCTTAGGTCTAGGACTTTCTTAAGGTTCTCACCTTTAGAACTTCTCTCTTTCTTTCTCTTCTCTTTCCTTTCTCTCTTTTTCTTAAAAAAAAAAATATCTAAACCATACACATTAGGGTTTGCACTGGTACAAGCAAGGTAGGAGATCTCTTTACCCTGACCTAGTTGATCTAATTCTGAAATTGAATAGCTAATTTACGTTAAATCTGAAAGTCAAATGACTGAAAACCCTAGAAAACCATCTAGATAGATGAAGGAATATTTTATTTTTTTCACCCATAATCCTTCGACTTGTATCCACTTACCTGATATCCCTATAAGCCATTATGAGATCAAGTCGACCACAATCCAGATGCTCCCATCTTTTTATGAAAATACCAATGAAGATCCTTACAAACATCTAGATGAGTTCTTAAAAATTTATTCCTCGATGAAGATTCAAAATTTTACTGATGATGCACTTAGACTGACCCTATTCTCCTTCTCACTTAAAGACAAAGCCAACTACTGGCTTGGCACAATAGGGAGACCAATCCGAACTTGGATTGAAATGCAACATGAGTTTCTTAAGAAATTCTATCCCATTGGTCGAACCACACTATGAGGCAAGTCATCACTAGATTTGCTCAGCTTCCAGGAGAACAAATTCATGAGTCATGGGAGAGACTTAAGAAATTTCTTAGAAAATACCCACACCATAGTCTATCTAAATGACAAATTATTCAAGCTTTCTATGAGGGTTTAGGCGACCAGTACAGACAGATGATAGATGCATCTTGTGGGGTACATTCATGAGTAAGAGTGAGGATGAAGCCTATACTTTGTTTGAAATCTTGAGTGAAAACTCGATCAACCATGCTTCATTATCTTCCTATGAAAGATCGATCCCTTACCAAAAGTGGATAAGAATTTTTGAAATCAAATATTCAGACTCTAGTCCTAAGGTTAATTTGAGCCTGATAGCTCAAAAATTAGATAAAGTCGACTTTCTTATAGATAAATTTCTAGCTCTAGGTCAACAATCTCCTGCACAATACATACCACCATCCAATTATTAGGAGATCTGTTCTATCTGTGCTAGCCCAGCCTATCATATGAATGAATATCCTACGACTGTATAGTTTTCATCTTTCATTTAAGAACAAGTTCAAGCTGCTCAAGGTTACTCCAAGCCTGTCAACGACCCATTCTTAAACACATATAACCAAGATTAGAGGAACCACCCTAATTTTTCTTGGAAACCTCAACAGACTCAGGCTCAGATCCAAATTTCTCCCATGCAAAACTTTCAAAATAGGCCCCAATATTAAAACTATGCCTATAATAGAGATCAGCCTGATCAACCTACCTAGCTACCATATCATAATCAGCCGTCATACCCACCTCCTCAACAAACCAATCTAGTCGATGATAGATTTAATCAACTCCAACAATTGATTATGACCCAACAAGAATCTATAGCTAGGCTAGAAGCACAAATAAGATAGTTAGCTGAGTCTACCATGAGGAGAGAATCAGATCAATTATCGAGCCAACCAATACCAAATTTTAAAAACAATCCACCCACCAACCAATCACCTAGATCTAGTCATCAATCTAATGTCCCACCTAAGGATTCTGAATTTAAAAATAATAAAGTAATCTCTGAGCTTAAAAATGGTAGGATTCTTAAGGACCTATATCAAGATTAGGTGAATGAGGCTAGTACTGATGCTAGTCAAAATGTGAATTTAAAAGAAGAGGTTAGTACTGAGACTAATCGCATAAAAGAACCTGAGTCCGAAACTGATACTGATGTTGATTCCAATTTGAGTGAGAAAGATAAATGGAAGAAGAGAGTGGATGAGTTAACCGAGACATATAAATCAAGTGTCTCATTTTTTTCAGTCCTAGAAGTTGGTTCTTCTTCTTTAGAATCATCACCTCTTCCAGAACAAAAATTACCCTTGGTCACACCTGAGTATGCATGTTTCGAATCAAGTGATATCCTTCCAGCATCCATTGTATCGAACTCAACTCCTAATCCAAAAACTGAATTAATGAGTATTTTAGAAGAATAAATAGGAGAAATTCTCAATAAACAAGGGTCGGTAAATAGATTTGTAAATTATCTTCCTAAAATTAAGAACGGAGATGTGAAATACTTTCTAAAGATTGACAACAAAATACTGAAATTTATTGTAAGCCATTTTTCTAATATTGGCAATTCAAAACTATTAGAATTTGTCAATCTAATATCTGACATAGGGTAGGTGAGGCAGAATCTGTATTTGATCTGACTGAAGATGGTAAACTTAGTATTTTTTGGAAGGTAACCCAGCTTCTATTTTTTGATATCTTTCACATTTTATTTAGATTAATCGAGTCTTGCTTAGTATCTTTCGTAAGAATTTGAAGATAATGTTGGCTGAGTTAGGGAGAAAATAAATTTTGAAAAGACTTTTGGGTCAGATAACATCTCTTCTTTTTTTTTCTCTTTGTATGCACCTTTTATTTTTCTTACTCCATTGAGGATAATGTCGATTAAGTTGGGAGGAGGGGAGAAGAACAATAAAAATTTTTAAATTTTTAAAATCTTCAAGTAAGTTAGTATTTAACATTTAAGCACCTGATTACACTTAAGAATCGAGTTAAACCAAATATTTTTTAAAAAAAATTGATGCACAGATCGGAGAGTTTGTGAGATATTAAGGGATCAAGTATTAAGAAAATTCAATAAAGAGTTAAGTTTAGAACTTAAACAGTTTTTCTTAAGTATTTCTAAATATTCCTACCAGCATCAAAGAAGAGTTTACTTCCTATGGGCTTGTATAGGATAATTATATATTTCTTTATATATATATATATATATAAAGAGTTTTCAAGTACTTTATGCTGAGTAACCAGGTCTTTTTACCTAAGCAAGCATTAAGTTTCACGTCAAAAGGTATGAAGGGACAAGAAGTTTTATTATAAAACTAATTTTAATTCATAGTCTGTTTGATTCAAGCGAGTAAGTCCGAGGGATATTCTATACCTAGTACCCTAAAGTCATCTAGTTTGGGAGTCATTGGCTGAAAACTCGCTACATGGGTCAGACAAAAAGCTTAAGGGGTTAAGACACTCAATAGCAGTACAATGTTAAAAAAATAATAATAATAAATAAATAAATGAAGGATGAAAATAATAATATACTTGTCCATATGAAGGTTAATGATTTGGAGATAAAGATAGGAGTAATTTAAAAAATATTCAAAAAAAATTTAGTATTCTTAGTTTAACTCCCATATTGATTAGTATTAATACTCCAATGATATACCTCATTCACGCTCTACTGAACATCAGTGGCCCTTTTTAAAATTGCTTAGTAAAATTCAAAACTCTAAGTTAAATGATACTTAACACTAAATCCTTTCTTTACTCGAGGACAAGCAAAGTTCAAGTTGGAGGGTGTAATAAGTCGTATATTTTTATATTTATTTTAGATATTTTTGATAATTTATGGTGCTAACATTTTAAAAAAAATCTAATTTCATAAATAAATTAGATTTTCTTGTAAAAAATAAATAATTTTAAAAAATATAAAATTACAACATATTTATAAAAAATAGATGTCAAAGTAATTGGCAATTTAAGTATCAAAATAATGAAGAATTAATAAATAATTTAATTTATATTTTTTTTTATTTTTTAGGCATAAAATCGAAGCAAAATCAACCTAAAATATCCAAAAAAATTAATTTTTATAGCTTTCGGTGCACGGTGGATCGGCCGCTCGGTCCACTGATTCAAGGGTGTGGTCCACAGGAACTCTTGTGGTCTTTGACACAATCTACAATGGGTGGAAGAGCTTTGCACAATCGGACAGTGAAGATCAATCCAGATGCGCAATCAGACGACTAAGATCACATTATCCCATATCCAGTGGTGGTGGCCCACTCCCAATGCACGATCCGACAGCCCAAATTGATTTGAATTAAGATCGGATGACTGCTGTTGGTTTCCGGCTGAGAACTAAATAAAGAAAGAAATCCAATGCGCAATCTGATGGCTGAAATTCGATCTATCGCCTGATCCGATGGTCAGAAGCGTTCCCGACTATGAATAGGAGAGATTAAGCACTGATCAATGATCAGAATTCCATCTATCACACGTTCTGATGGTTGTGGTTGATCTCGATCGAGAGAAAGATTTAAATAGGGATTTTTGATGCGATCTAGGCAGTCCAAAACATAATCTAACGATCAGAATTAAAGGATATTAGTATAATACGATTTTGAAGGGTTTTAGGACTCCTTTTACTATCAAAAAAAGATGAAAAATTCACCTATAAATAGGAGGTCCGAGAATAAGAAAAAATTAATGAAAAAATAAAAAAAATAAGAAAAAAATTGGAAGAGATTTAGGGATCCAAGGGGAAGAAGAAGAGAAGTCAGTTCGCTCTATGGAGTACGAAGAAAGAAGGAGAGATCATCAACCATCTTCCCGACGATACTGCACCGATCAACTTCAGATTTTTGTTATAATTTTATTTATTTTATTTATTATTTTTTTAAAATTTTTTATAATTAAATTTTAATTCTAATTAATGTAAAATTTATTTTCTTACACTTTAAATTCTTATTTTTTTATTTTTATTGTAAGTAGATGCTAAGATCTAGTTAATAGATCTTAGTGCCAATTTATTTTATGCTCTTTAAATTTTTATTTTTATTGTAAGTAGAAGCTAGGATCTAAATAGTAGATCTTAGTACCGGATTTATTTTTCGTACTTTTAATTTTTATTTTTTGACTTAAATTACTTTTCTCAAAACTTTATTTTCTTTTTATAAAATCAAAGATTTCAAATCAAAGTACCGCCTTATTTGTAAATTCGATCCGACTCACTACTTTCTACGTATTTTTAATTTTTATTAAAATTAAAATTAATTTGATAAGCACAGTGTCCTAATGACAACATTGCAATCTATCAGAGATTATTATGGGGAAGTGAGTAGAAACAGAATTTGATATCTTTATTTTAGGTTAAAATTTATTGAAGGTTGATGCAAGGCTTTGAATATTATTTTATAAGATATTTGATTTTATCATTAAATTAAATTTAAATATTAATTTATTAATTATATTCTGCTATTGTTTTATAATATCGTGATTAAATGTCTTGTATGTTTATGGAGATAGTTCTCCATAAGTATGCAGTGGTTGTGCAACTTCTGTCTTACGATCTGAGTCCTCCATTAGGAAATATCACTCTCAAGATATAGTGTGGAGCTGTGATAGAAATGATGCATTTACTAGAACTGAGAGTGCTCGTATAGTATCTTGATACTATAATGTTCCGTTTTACTCGGAGAAGCTAATCGCGTCCTTTTCTATCATATACTCATCCCAACTTTTGGGGCTGATTCCAACAAAAATTGAACCTTCAGCCTCTTGTCCAAGAAATAATCGGTGGCATCACTCAAGAAATATAGGATCATAGTATCTTGAGCCTATCAAACTAAAAACTTTTTACTGCATACGTAACGTTCATTAGGAGACTTATTTTTCGTGGTTTCTTTGATCAAATTAGAGATTATCCAGGAAGCATGCATAGCATTGAATAAAGAGCCGTCGGAAGCCCCAACAACATCCAATATGTGAAATAGGCTGATGCACAAGGCTATCATATTCTATGTGGAATATAATCATGCAGTTAAAAGTATCAGATTTTTTTTTTTTTGATAAAAAAAAATGCTAGGTATTTCTGAAAGCATACCATTAAAGAAATTTTCTTAACCAATAGAGTAGATTAAGAAAATAGCAGAGACAACTTGAGCTGAATATATAATAGAAATCCAAAGATGCATACCCATATAGGAACTTGGTTCCCAACCATGATCCATATATATAAAAAGCTACCTTAAGTAAGAAATATATAACAATTAGCTCATAAGGTCTACCACCGAATAAGCACCCATCAACAAATACAACCTTTACACGGTAGCTGTAGAAGTGAGAATGATGGTAGCAAAGATAACGTGGTTTCATAAAATAGTCCACCAACCATGGTATACCATCAAATCATGGCACTGTGCATTAACTTTTTACCAATAATTGCTGGTATTGTTTAACTTTGATGAGATAGGGTATTTTGCAGGTGACTTGATATTAGACTTTGCAACTGCATGGAGTACCCGTCTATAATTAAATAAAAGAGGTAATCATTTCCACAAACTTCCCATTTTCTACAAACTCCTAATGGACCTGGACAGAAGCTTTATAAATATCCAAGATGAAAGGTATAAAACCCATATTTTTCTCCCTTCATTATAAATAATTTTAATGGCCTTCTTGCCCTTAAGCTGTAGGAACTTGGGCTTGCCACTTGAGTTTCATGCTAGAAATGTGATATCTATCAAGAAACTAGACCAACTGCACCTGAAAGCCCATTCAAATGGAGATCGCTTGTCATATCCAACTATAGTACTCTCTACATTATCTTTCTCATTAGATTTATAACGCATCTGAAAGGTAAAGTAAGTTTTGCATGAAAATATTGTAAGCCAATAAAAATCTGTTCAACGATCACTGGAATTGAGTGCAAGCATTCAAGTTAAATTGTTCTACTGTTTTTGTAGGATAAATTCTTCTAGTATACTCTTTTTGTAGAGCCTGAGACACAAGAATAAAGATTCAACCTTTAGATGGACCTATTCCGTTAGACATCATGATTATGAATGGCTTTAGATGGCTAAACGTAAAATTAGATATAAATTGTTTTGCAAGATCCAGCAAAAGTAACAGAAGCAATAAAAACAAAATATATTTCAAATGGATAGCATGGTAAAATTTAAATTGACCACTATTTTGGCTAAGGATTTTCCTTTTCATGGTTCTCAAAAAAAAAAAAAAAACAATGATTATAGGCAAAGGTCTGCATCTACCAGGTTTATGATCAAGTGCTCAAAGTTACCTTCTAGTGGTCTAAAAAAGTTGTTTTCATGATTTGTTCAAAGAAAGAGAAGAAAAGAAAGTTGTTTTATTGGCACACAAGGAACTGTTGACAATTTGAGATGTTTGAAAGAGAACTCATTAATCTTGGTTGTGATGGATTAAATTGCCCTACACCATTGTCCAAAACAAAATTAAAACAAGTACTAAGTGCAAAATAGCAAAACATTCCCATTGAAAATTAAGCATCACCTAGTTTACTTTATAAACTATGATTCGCATTGGTTAATTTGGAAAAGAACCAGAACAAAAATATAAATCACTAAGGGGGTGTTTGGTTCGTAACCAAAATCAAAATGGGAATGAGAATCGGGATGGCTTGGAATCGGAATCGGAATGGCCAAATCTCCTAAAGCGTTTGGTGCGTGATTGGAATCGGAATCGGAATGGATGATTTTCATTGTTGATGTTTGGTTCATCTAAATATAGGAATCGGATCAACTCACATTTTTATTTTTATTCTTAAATTAAAAATCTTCAAAAATTAAAAATCTTCAAAAATAGATAACAAATCAACTATTATTAGAGCTTTGACAAATAGATAACAAAAACGTGCTTACATTTGTTTATCCAGAGCTTAGTGGAAAAAAAGAAAAAAATTGACTTTTTTCAGCCCTGAATACATAAAGGGGGTGTTTGGTTCGCAAATGAAATCAGCATCAGAATGAAAATCGGAATGGATAGGTATCGAAATCAGAATGGCCTAATCTTTCGAAATATTTGGTTCGTGATCGGTATCGAAATTAGAATGGATGATTTTTATTATTGTTGTTTGATTTGTATAATTCTAGATATGAAGATGCAGTTTATTGCAAAATATTATTTTTTATTTTAAAATTAAATAAAAATCCCAACTTTATAAAGCAACCCAAATAACCAGCTATTAATATACTTTTCTTTATTTCTGAGAAATTATCTCAAACACATCCTTGGCCTCTAGAATCTTCTCTTTCGGTGTCGCACGCACTTACCACAAGCAAATCTTGAAATCATACGAACCACTCAACAGGTACCCCTCCTTGAGAGAACTCCACGAAATCTCATACCTTTCAGTAGCATGTCCTCTCAGCACGAGGCCCGAGCCGTCAGTCTCTCCCTTCGGTGGCTTGGGTGGGCGGGGGTCACAGTCAAAGACATGCACTTCTGACCTGCATGTCCTGATAGCCATGAGGGTGGGATTCTGCAGCATGTAGCGCACACGGTTAACCTCACCCTCATGGTGGATCATCAACGGCACAAGGAGGAGGAGGGAAGCCCTTATCGGGTGGGGGAGTGGACGTCGGCGAGCATGAGGAAGTTGGGGGCTTCATCGAAGGTGTGGGTACTGAGGATGAGGTGGCGGACGAGGGCGGCAGTGGATGAGGAGGAAGAGGAAGAGAGGGAGGAAGGGGTAAAGGAAGAGGAAAGCCACTAGACTATGAGGGAGGGCCATTCGGGAGCGTGGGAGATGACAAGATCATAGAAAAAGGGGGTGTTCTTCTTCCTGACCCGGTACTCCTCCGCCATCATAGTCCGAGCTTCCTCTGCTTTCGCCATTTTGCCTCTACTTTTTCCTTTGCCCGAGAGCCAGTACACACCCATAGAGAATTTTATCTCATTCTGGTGGAATGAGATCTTGACTCTGCTGGGGATGGTCCGGATTGAGTTACAAGGAAATTGGATCATTTCCATTTCTCTCTGAAATAGGAATTGAAATAAAACTCCCCCCAACCAAACGACTGGAATGGGAATCCTCCATTCTGATTCCCATTCCAGACCTCAATTGTTCTAACCAAACATCTCCTTGACTGATTAGTAAATTTCTGGACCAAATCGAAGCAAACCATCACCAAGTCAGATTGTAACTTTCTTTTGGTCGAAGGAACCAAACTCCGCCAGCATGTTCATGTTTCCCATCAAGTAGCTGTTACCTACATTCATCAACTCAAGTTTAGAAGAATGATTAGCCACCTAAACATTGATTCATAGAAATTGTAAAAGCTTATTGAATTAAGACTATCTAAATGTATTTGCTCGAGTCTTCTCAATGAATGACATTTGTCTTCTAAATTGTAAATTGATGGATTCATGCCTGGTGTTGTATCAAACTCTAGGTCTATCAAATTTACCTTATAGCCAACTTCTGGAGTCTGAAATAAATGAACATCAGCACTGAGATTTTAATTGTTATGAAAATCTATTTTGTCCAACTTGATTTTCTTTCCATTGGAGGATTCATCCTGTTGGGGTAAACTGACCGACCCCCGACTTTGGTCACCACGACTCCGACTGCGCATCGACTGAACATGCGGTTCTGACTCTTCATCGACCTGAGCGAACCGCACTGACTTACTGTCGGCTGACTGACTAATGATTCGACTACTACCGATCGACAGCGAATGATTTAGACCGTCGGCACAACAGAACTACTAGTCGATGGTTGCTCTTAGATTCTACCGACATATAGTCAGTTCTATCGATATATGGCCCGCTAATCTGCTCAATATACCATGACCGTCAGAAATGGTTATCAACTACATGTCATGGCTATTAAGAGAAATTAACACCCCACTAATTTCATATTTATTGCTCGATAATTTAGCACCATAAAAATTGAGACCACGTACTCGATGGTTACATCAGAATCATCTATAAAAAGGGGGTAAGTGAGCAGTACTGGTAAAGCATCTCGGGGCCAGAACTCTGCTACTTTTTACATTCAAAAACTACTGTTCACCAACTTTTTTTTCTAACTTAAGCATCGGAGGGTCCCCGTCGGACACCAATCCGGTCTGTGTAGATGCTGTCTTGCAGGTACTCGTTACCGATGACAGATGATGGAGAGTTGGCCGCAACAGATTGGCGCGCTAGGAAGGAGGAAAGATCATATACACCATGATGAAGATCAGAGCCCAACACTCGACTGCAACCGGATCAGCGACGCACTCTTTCCGTCGGAAAGAGGTTCCTCCCCCTCCTCCAGTAGTAGAGCCTAGTTCCTCACGTCTCGTGATCACCACGGACGTCCAGATCGCTGTGCTTGTGCAGTAAATGAATGTTCTCATGGAGGCAGTCAAAAACCTCCAACAATAGCAAACCCAATAGCAACTGCCGACGGAGCAACCAGTGGCACAGTCGGTGCCATCCAGGCACAGCCACCGTCATCCATGGCGATCATCTTCTCCTTCTTCGAAGTGACCATCTCGACTCTCCCATCGAGATGAACAGTGGCATTCTCGGCACTCTTGCCATGCCACCCACCACTCGCGGCATTTCTCTCCTTCCCATCTCGACCGCATTAGGAAAGAGAAACGGTCGTGGACACCTTCTGCTTCTCCTTCAAGCTCGTCGGGGGGTTCTACCCCCAGAGTTTTCCAGCAATGGTGGTTCGACGACTACGAATGCAAGTTTCAAAAAATCAACCGTCGACTCATCCAGCTTCAGGTGGAAGGTCGAAAGTTCTCCAATGACTATGATTTTCACACCATCCAGCCTCTCTCTCGACACATCTTGGACAAGTCGATCCCATCTCGGTTCAAGATGCCACAAGTAGAGCCATATGATGGCTCCATCGATCCGAACGATCACCTTGAGAGCTACAAGGCTCTCATGATGATTCAGCGGGCGACCGACGTCCTCTTGTGCATCGACTTTTTGATGACTTTTCAAAAAATTGCTCGAGCCTGGTACTCCAGGCTACAGTCGGAAGGTATATACTCCTTCAGGTAGCTCGAATACTCTTTCATGGCTCATTTCAGCATCAGTCGAAGGCCACCATGAACCTCTGATAGTCTTTTCTCGATCAAGCAGGGAGAGACTGAGACACATCAAGATTTTGTGGTCTATTTTAATGTGGCCATGCTTGAGGTCAAGGATCTCAATGAAAATATGGCCATATCGACCATGAAAAGAGATCTGAGGGGATCTCGATTCACATATTCTTTGGATAAGACTCTCCTCCGGACTTATGTCAAACTTTTGGAGCGTGTATATAAGTATATGTGTGAAGATGAAAGAGCTTCTGACCGACGTCAGACAGAAGGAAAAGATCATAAGAAGAAGAAACAGAAGAAAGGAGGAGCTCCGGTCGAATCAAGTCAACCACCATCCAATAAGTGAGCTTCACCCCGACGACGGAGTCCAAGATCGAATTACGGTAGGTATGACTCCTACACTCCTCTTTCTGCTCTCCGTGCGTAGATCCTCATGAAGATCGAAGAAGTAGAATACCTATGACACCCTCCACTGATGAAAGCGTCATCAAGAAATCATGATCAAAGAAAGTATTGTCGATTCCATCGTGATCATGATCATGATACCGAACAATGCATCCAACTCAGGAATAAAATAGAAGTCCTGATTCGATGAGGCTACCTCAAAAAATATTGGAGAGATCTGCCAACTCAACCTTCTGCCGATCGACGACCTCAGCCGACTGAGGAAGCTGTAAATAATCAACCGACTGTAAGGGTGATCAACATGATCTCTGGATGACTGGACTGGGGGGCAGCTTTCGAAGAAGAGTCGGCGAAACGATGATAACTCAACAATGTAATAACTTTTTCGAAAGAGGATGTTCAAAGAATTTAGACTCTCCACGATGATGCTGTTGTTATCTCGGCAATAATAGCAAATTATGATATAAAAAAAATCTTTGTAGATAATAAAAGTTCAACTGATGTTCTATTTTATTTGACTTTCTTCCGAATACAACTACCGACTGACCGACTCAAAAGAGTCTCGATGCCATTAGTCGGCTTCACAGGAGATACTATCACGATGGAAGGAAAAATCTCCCTCCCCTTAACCGTTGGAATCGAACCACAACAGAGCACCATCTTCATAACGTTCATGATAGTTTGAGTACCTTCGGCTTATAACGCCATACTCGGATGACCTAGACTCAATGCTCTGAAAGTAGTGGTTTCGACATACCATTTATTAATCCAATTTTCGATGAGAAATAGAGTCAGAGAGATGTGTGAAGATCAGTAACTTGTCCAATACTACTTCTTTATCTCCACCTAAAATAATAAGCCTGAAGACTCTCTACCTATCGACAAATTAGACCAAAGAGAGAATCAGAAAAGGGGTGAACCAGCTGAACAACTGATTTCTATCCTACTGAAAGAAGAAGATCCTGAGAAAATATTTCAAATTGGATCGCAACTGTTTGACTCAGAGCGACAATAATTAATAAAATTACTCAGAGCCAACATCGATATTTTTGCATGATCGACCACCGACATGCTCGGGATTCCTTCAAAAGTAATAACTCACTGACTTAATATCAATCCAAATGTTAAGCCAGTGAGACAAAACAAGTGACCTTTTGCCCTTGAAAGATAAAAGGTCAGTGATGAAGAAGTCGATAAGCTCCTCACAGTAGGCTTCATCAAAGAAGCTACATATTTCGATTGGCTCACCAATATGGTAATGGTGAGAAAAGTCAATGAGAAGTGGAGAATCTACATCCACTATACGGATTTGAATGAAGTTTGTCCGAAGAATAGCTTCCCATTGCCAAAGATTGATCAACTGGTTGATGCGACTTCAGGTCATCAACTTTTGAGTTTCATGGATACCTTCGTCGGGTATAATTAAATCTGGATGGCATCAAAAGATGAGGAGCACACAGCTTTTGTAACCAACAAAGGCATATACTGCTACAAAGTAATGCCTTTCGGTTTGAAAAATGCTGGAGCTACTTATCAATGGCTCATCAATAAGATCTTCAAGGCCCAGATTGGACGAAATATAGAGGTGTACATGGACGACATGCTGGTGAAGAGTCTCCAAACTTCAGATCATGTTCAAGATCTAGAGGAAGCCTTTGGCACGCTTCGACGATATCAGATGAAGTTAAATCCAATCAAGTGTGCATTTGGGGTAACCTTTGAAAAAGTTTTTGGATTTTTTGCTTCACAATGAAGAATCGAGGCTAATCTCAAAAAGATAAAGGCCATCATCAACATGAAGCATCCGAGCTCAAAAAAAGAGATATAGCAACTCAATGAAAAGATTGTCGCACTCAGCCGATTCATTTCTAGGTCAGCCGAGAGATGCTTACCATTCTTTAAAACTTTATGGCAGACAAAAGACTTCTTATGGTCGGATGAATGCCGACAGTCCTTCTAAGACTTGAAAAAATATTTGGCTTCTCCACCTTTACTTACAAAATCAAAGGTCGGAGAGATATTGTATCTCTACTTGGTGACTTCAACAGAAGCGGTTAGTTTGGTGCTCGTCCAGGAGGATGAAAATTGAATCCATCGATCGATCTACTACACTAGTAAAGTACTTCGCAATACTGAAGTCCGATACTCAAAAGTAGAGAAAATGATCTACATTTTAATCATATCAGCATAATGACTTCATCCATACTTCCAAGCACATCCAATTGTGGTCTTGACAGATCTGCCGTTGAAGGCGATCTTATATCAACCTGATACGTCAGATCGAATGGTGAAGTGGGCAGTGAAGCTTGGTGAGTTTGACAAACAATATCATCCACGACCGTCCATGAAGACACAAGTTCTAACCGACTTCATCGTAGAATGTACAATATCCGACAACAAGCCAGAAGATACAGATGATAATACAATAAAGCAGATTATGACTCCCGAACCTGACCTAAGGTCGACCTGGGTGCTGCACATTGATGGAGCATCTAATATACAAGGTAGTGGAGCCGGCCTTATACTCACTAATTTTGAAGGGGTAGTCACTAAACACATCCTTCGGTTTAACTTTAAAGCCTCAAATAATCAAGCCGAATATGAAGCACTCTTAATTGGCTTGAAGATAGCTAAAGAGCTTGAGATCGACAGTTTGAAGGTCTTCACTGACTTACAACGGATTGCTGGACAAGTCAAGGGTGAATTTGAAGCCTGAGATCCTACTATGATGAAGTACCTTCAGAAGGTGAAAGATATTACAGCAAGCTTGAAATATTTTGAGATCTTTTATATTTTCATAATCAAAAATGCTCGGACCGACATACTTTCACGATTGGCTACTACCGCTTTCAACTCGTTGGGTTGGACATTCGTTGAATGCCTCAAACAATCGAGTATCGACAAAGTTGAGAAAGTATTACAGCTCACTATCAAACCAAGCTGGATGGATCCGATCGTCTCATACTTGACCGATGAGATTCTTCCTGCAGATCCTTCAGAAGTCAAATGACTTCGATGGACGGTCTCTCAATATGTAATAATGAATGGTCATCTTTACAAAAGGTCGTTCTCACTTTTCTTGCTAAAGTATTTGGGACCTACAGATGCCGACTATGTACTTCGAGAAGTACACGAATGGATTTATAAAAATCACTTGGGAGGCAAATCTTTAGCTTATAAAGTCCCATGATAAGGATACTATTAGCCCACCATGAAGAAAGATGCAGCTGAACTTGTCTGGAGGTGTGAACCATGTCAAAGGTATGTAAATATACAACATCAACCGACTAGTCAGTTGACATCGATTGTAGCATTATGGCCCTTCGTACAATGAGGAATCGATATACTTGGTCCTTTTCCCCCAACATCTGATCAGAGAAAATTCATAGTGATTGCTATTGACTACTCACCAAATGGATAGAAGTCGAATCTCTGGCCTAAATCACTGAAAATAAAATGGAAGACTTCATTCAGAAATCCATCATTTATAGATTCGATTTACCGCACACCATCATCACCAACAATGATCGACAATTCGACAATCAAAATTTTAAAAAATTCTGTGTGAAGTTTCATATTATACACAAACTCATGTCAGTCGACCATCCATAATTAAATAGAGAGGTGGAGGTAACCAACCGAACAATCTTGCACAAGCTCAAGATCTGATTGAATAAAGTCAAAGACTTCTGGATGAAAAAATTATATTCGATCTTATGGGCGTACCGAACAACTTTCCGCATACCGACTGAAGAATCTTCCTTTAATTTAGCTTATGGAATAGAAGCAATGATCCCGCTCGAGATCGGACTACCATCAATAAGGGTGGAACAATACAGTGAGCCGAGCAATTTTGAATGTCAGAGAGCCAACTTAGATCTTCTTCCAAAACTCCGATAGTAAGCTCAAGTTCGGATGGCTGCATATCGACAAAGAATAGCCCAGTATTATAATGCAAAAGTCAAGCCGAAGATCTTTCGATCAGGAGATTTGGTCTTAAGAAAAGCAGAAATATCAAAACCTTTAGATCAAGAAAAACTATCTCCAAATTGGGAAGGACCTTATAGAATATCCGAAACTCTTAGACCGGACGCATATCGACTAGAAACCCTTAAAGGGTCGACAATTTTCCAAACATGGAATGCCGACAATCTGAAGATGTATCACCCATAAAATTGTTGATATATACATTATTTGGAATACAATACAAAAATTTCAGAATCACAAACCTTGGTCAAGTTCTATCAACGATCGACTATATGTCGGCTTTCATTGTAAAAGCTGAACTATCGATTGTACTTCGACATGGAGTTTATTTCGATGTCGACTATATTTTCGTTCTCTTACAAAAACCAACATACCGACTGCAATCTCAAACTGACATCAAATATACAGGCTTTCATTGCAAAAGTCGTAGTGCCGATTATATCTCGATTTTTAGTATCGGCTTTTCACTGTAAAAACTGACTACAGTCGAAAGATTAATATGCCGACTTAATCCTAACTAAGCGGAATGAAATGCCAAAATGATCAAGGTCAGATTGAAATTATATCGATATGGTTACGGTCAATCGAAGGATATTCGGTTTGCCACCGATTATCAAATGATTTGATATACAAATCTGATCAAACATCGGGTACAGGATATTCGATTTACCACCATTATCCTTACTTCTATTAAGTACATCAAAGACTATGCGACTAACGGATATTCTACAAGTTCTACCAAATGATCGGATCACCGATTAATATTCGGTGGCTACTTTACATTGCAGACATTGCAGACTTAATATTCCAGACAAATAGTTCAAACTTAAAAGAAAATACTTTCATTCATTGTCAAAAAGAAGTTACAAAATTAGACCGAAGTCCGATTACAGGTATCTGATTACACAAAAAGGAAAGCAAAATACACCGACTAATCTTCGTCGCTGTTCCTATTCCTTTGCTCTAGTGTAGTGTCGATGATTTGAACAACTTCAGGCATGGTCGGTGCTTCATCTTGAGTCAGCACGGCTTCTTCTTTAGCAACCCCATCTTTCGATCTTGGAGAGACAATGCTGCTCAAGTCGAGGTTCGAGTATAATTTTTTGACCACATCTCGACCGTCTTCATACCCGATGCAGTACGAGGCGAAGCCACCTTCGAAGATCTCTTCTTTGAATTCTTTCGAACTCTAAAAATCCTCGATTGTCCGACTCAATGCCTCCCTTGCCGACTCCACTTCCACCTTCGCCAAATCAGCATCAGCTCGAGCAGAGGATGACTTTTCTTCAGCCAGTGCCAACCTTTCTAGGCTGACCCAATGACATCCACGTTTGGCTTTAAGTTCTTCGATGCATCCATCTTGTTCCCGTCGAAGCCGATGGATAGAGTGCTTTTTGCTCTTGATCTGTGACTTAAGAGCCGAAAGCCAAGCGAGCTGACTTAAGTTCAACCCCCGAGTATGTCAAGTCGTCAGTTAGTCGAGAAACCTCCTCCTGAAACTTGGCTTTCCGCTCTACTGTCGACTTAAGTTGTTCGAGTACAGCTACTTTCTTGGCATTTGCAGCTGCCACCCTATTCATCCACGACAGACAAAAGTCATCGAATTTTGTATAGTCGACTTTCAGGTCGAACATGTCATGGATCAACTGTAGATAGAAGATAACTCGGGTTAAAAAAAATGAAGAAAAGAAACTTACTCCAATTATCATCGGATAAAAGGATGAAAATATCTTGGCCACTGTCTGTTTCTTTCGGTGCTCCCGATCAATCAGAAGAAGAGCGGCTTGGCACAGTCGCTTGGCTACTGTCGGATTGGCCAGGGCCGATTCATCACCAGGCACTTGAAAGTTGAAGTGAACTGTGTGGCCCTCCGACGAAGTCACCGGAGCTTTCCCCCGATCCCTTGTCGGTAGCCCCATGTTCAAAAGTGAGGAGAAGCTTGAACTCGACTGCACCCCAGCTGAAGGAACAACTAACATAGCCGCAGACTGATCGGGTTCTCCTACCTCGATCCGAACCTCCTCAGTTGATGGAACTACCGACGGTGCTTCGGCAGTTTCCCTTGCTGCCTTTTCTTCAGATGATGCAGCAGGGAGCACTATCGGGGTTGACAGTGCCAAGATTGGCTTAGGAACCAATGCAGATGGAGCATCGGGTTCCTTAGTCGGCATTGAAGCGACGACTGGAGCTGGTGCTACTTGAACTTGCGTCGAAGTTCGATGCCTCTTCGACGGTCGAGAAGGTCCAGCCTCGGACGTTGCCCTCTTTCTGACAGCATGTTGATGAATGTCGGCGCTCGACACTCGCACCCTCGACTGCATGGCTGTAATTACAACAGAAGTCAGTACAACTCAACAAGTAAAAGAAAAGTGAAGTCTGAAATAACCGACCGACTATACTATACCTAGATGGACGATCGAACTAAGACCGACGTCATGAAGGGCCTGTTCAGTCACAAGCTCCTTCTGCATCGGGACCGCTATGTCTTTCAGTCGATGAAAGTTCTTTCGATTGCTGACCTCTACTCGACTGTTGTCGTTGGGACTGGTTCATGGATCACCCCAACGGAAAGGAAAACCCCAAGGAAAGGTAGAGGAAGTGAAGAAGAATTGGTTCTTCCATCCATAAATGGATGATGGAAGACCGGTAATAAAGGAAAGGCCTTTTCAGGAGTTGAAGAACCACCATCCTCGGACCTTCGGATGAGGTCAGAGGATGAAGAAAGCTCAAAAAAGAGAAGGATGAGGTTCAGTCGGTAGCAACCGATACAACAAGACAAAACTAATTATCAGTCGGACCGAGTTCGGTGTCAACTGAGCCAAGCAAAGTCCGTAGTAATCCAAAATATTTCGGATAAATTTCAAAATCGAAAATCGAAAATCCGCCCGAAGATCTTCGACATAAAAGGCCACTTGGCCCGAAGTAGGGGTATTCATCCGACCATCGATCTTAGGGGCGAAAAGCTGAAACTGCTCCGGGATACTATACTATTCCCAGAGCTACTCGATATTTGGCTCCGAAAGTGAAAAAACCTTCACCTCCAGATTTGACTGGGATTCGTCAGTCGGATTCTCCGACCGATCATCCCAAGAAGGAGAAGTCCTAGCCATAAGAGACAAGACTCTAAAGAAGGCAGAGATTCTAAAGGAAAAGGGACTCAAGGAAAGATAGAAACTTGACCTGAAAAAGTTAGGAATAACAACCTCAGACGCTGGGGCGATCGTCCGGCAGAGTTTTAGCACCAAGAAAGACAAAATGAAAAGTAGAAGTTTGGTTGAGAGTGACCTATATATATAGGATCCCTCAACGGCCAAGATGAAGGTGATCGAATCAAAGATTTACCAGATGATGACACATGGCAACATCTGGACCGATCATTGATCGGACGGTTCAATGCACCTACCTCAGATTGAGCTACGTCACCCTAATCCGCATGAACAGATCCGACCCAATAACATTCGAATACGTAGCACAATTCTACTTGTCAGAATCACATCATCCGATGCTGAATCGACTTTTCGAAACGACGTCTGACACTGACAATTGATACCGAATCGTCCAATTAGTGAGATAGTTTAAAGACGATCATACCCATCAAAATGACAAAGCAGTTGATCACCCATATCTCGAAGAAAGCGGCATCAAAATCAAGGTTCGATGTGACAGAAACTCCCTTCGTCTAATGTGACGAATCACGCGATAATATACACATCAATTCACCTTGGACTTGAGAGTGGGAGGCAACTATTGGGGTAAACTGACCGACCCCTGACTTTAGTCACCACGACTCTGATTGCGCATCAGTTGAACATGCGGTTCTGACTCTTCATCGACCGATTGAGCGAACCGCACCAACTTACTGTCCGCTGACCGACTAATAATTCGACTACTATCGATCGACAACGAACGACTTAAACCGTCGACACAACAGAACTACTAGATGACGGTCGCTCTTAGATTCTACCGACATATAGTTAGTTCTACCGACATATGGTCGGTTAATCTGCTTAACATACCATAACCGTCACAAACGGTTATCAACTACGTATCACGACTATTAAGAAAAATTAATGCCCCACTAATTCCATATTTATGGCCTGATAATTTAGCACCATAAAAAGCGGGACCACGTGCTCGACGGTTACATCAGAATCATCTATAAAAAGAGGATAAGTGAGCAGTACTGGTAAAGCATCTCAGGACCAGAACTCTGCTGCTTTCTACATTCAAAAACTACTGTTCACCAACTTCTTTCTCTGGCTTAAACATTGGAAGATCCCCATCAGATACCAATCTGGTTTGTGTGGATGCTGTCTTGCAAGTGCTCATTACCGACGACAGACAACGGAGAGTTGGCCGCAACACATCCCATATCTCAACATCAGATTTAGTGTCATATGCCAATTCAGCAACCATCTTTCGTTTCTCATGTGCTCTTCTATTCTAGGACCAGTTTAGGATGTTAGACTCAACAATTTCACCATGTTGTGAGAGTTCAGAAGTTATCCTTTGATCTCCTCCGTACTTGGAGATACTTTTTCTGAATGATAAATATTGTCAAGAATTTGCTTTTGGATTTGTGTGGCACTCTATCGCTGCCTTCCACTAGATGGCTTATCATCTGCAAATGTCTTCAAAGGACTGCTAATCACATTTCAAATCGCTTTACCTGAAAATATGTAGAAGTCCAAAGAGATAAATGGTTAGGCCTTAAAACTTGTCTGTTTGATATTAAGAATGTTATTAAAGAGATGGATAAAAGATAGCAGAGACAAAATCGTGAGGTACATGATCATCCAAAACATGACAATCCCCAACTCTATCAGGATGCAACTCACCACAAAGTTGGCATCCTAATAATCCTAGAAGCCATTTATTAAGTTGAAACAATCTCAACAAATATTATCAAGGATAGGAAGGAGTTCCAGAGAAGGGGGTACCAAGAAAGGAAATTTTTTATCATGTTGAAGTGTAGCTAGTATTGAATTCCTAACTTGACAGGGCCAATAGTTACATGAAGGCTCAATCTGGTCATTTTTTTCATTGTTTATTATTCATCCAGGTACAGATTGCATGGAGGATTACACTAATCGTTGATCTATGCCTTCTAATTCTTTGTCAAAAGGTGATGTTCCTCTTTATTTTTGTTGACAAAAAAAGAAGAAGAAGACAGACCTATCCTAGTGATCACGCCCCTCTGTTAAGAAAACAAAGATTTTAAGTTCAGGTCTTGGATAATTCCGATGCTCATCGATGACCCACTAACCGGCAGCAACAGTTCCTGATTGGGACAATTAGGAAAGGTGAAAATCAATTGAATGGAGGTGGCAATACCTTGGCTCTTGCGAGGTTTGGAACGCAGTAAGGGTGAGGGAAGAGGCAGCAACACAAGAAGAAAAATCCAGTGAAGAGAGCAGAGAAAAATGAGAATGAGAACTCAGTGGTGTGCTTCATGAGGTGGGAGGAAGGTTTTATATATAATGGCAGAGACTAGAGTTTCCTAGACTCAGATGAGGCTAAGTAGGAGGAGTCTATCTCCTTCCCTGACTCCAACTTTGCTCCAGCAGCTATTTTGTGTTGCAACCAGCTATGTACTGGACCTCACAATCTCAAAGCAGTAAATTATTAGTTTAGTTACCAGAATATGATCCTTCAAAGCTTCGATGAAGAGGAGAAGAGAAAGGAGGCTACCCATATGCAACATAGAATCTAGCTTAGTGCTTGTTTATTTACCCCGAACACTAAGTTTACAAGAAGAATATCAAATTCTTGATTCATCGAACCCATAGGAGAGGAAACCTCGGTCAAACAGCACTTAGAACGTGAAGTCCAATTCCATATGTCAAAGGCTTTTTCCAACTCAATCTTTAATACAATTCTTTGCCCTCCGAATTACCTGTTTTGATGGATGATCTCTTGCTTCTGAGGTGCAATCTAATCTTGGATTTGCCTTCCTTTTCTGAATCCTGATTTTTGAGTTAGGAGACAAAACAGAACAGGAGCCAATCTCACTGCCAAAATCTTTGATACTCGATTTATAATGCTATGATCAAACGGATTGATCTGACTGACGTCACTAGGATGATTTATAATTCTCGATTGCTTGACTCAATGCCTTTCTTGCCGACTCCGCTTTCGTCTTCGCCAAATCAGCATCGGCTCGAGCAGAGGATGATTCTTCTTCGGCCAGTGCCAACCTTTTCAGGTTGGCCCGATGATATCCACATTCAACATCAAGTTCTTCGATACACCATCTTGCTCCTGTCGAAGCCAGTGGATAGAGTGCTTTTTGCTTTTGACTTATGACTCAAGAGCTGAAATAGCCTCACGAGCTGGCTTAAGTTCGGCCCCCGAGGATGTCAAGTCGTTAGTTAGTCTGAAAATCTCCTCCTGAAGCTTGGCTTCCCACTCCACTGTCGACTTAAGTTGTTTGAGTGTAGCTACATTCTTGGCATTCGTAGCTGCCACCCTATTCATCCAAGACTGACAAAAGTTGTCGAACTTTGCATAGCCAACTTCCAGGTCGAACATGTCATGGATCAACTGTAGACAGAAGATAAGTTGGGTTCAAAAAAAAAAGAAAAGAAACTTACCCCAATTATCATCAGGTAAAAGGATGAAAATATCTCGGCCACCGTCCATTTCTTTCGGTGCTCCCAATCAATCAGAAGAAGAGTGGTTTGGCACAGTCGCTTGCCAATGTCAGATTGGCTAGGGCCGATTCATCACCAGACACTTGAAGGTCGAAGTGAACCGTGGGGCCCTCTGACGCTGCATCTTTCGTCGAAGTCACCTGAGCTTTCCCCCGGTCCCTTGTCGACAGCCCCATGTTCAAAAGCGAGAGGAAGCTTGAACTCGACTGTGCTCCAGCTGAAGGAGCAACTAGCACAATCGTAGACTGTTTGGGTTCTCCTGCCTCGACCCGAACCTCCTTAGTTGATGGAACTACCGACAGTGCTTCGACAGCTCTCCTTGCTGCCCTTTCTTCGGACGACGCAGTAGGGAGCACTATCGAGGCCGACAATGCCAAGATTGGCTCAGGAACCAATGTAGACAGAGCATCGGATTTCTCAGTCGATGTTGAAGCAATGACTGGAGCTTGTGCCGCTTGAACTTGCGTCGAAGTTTGATGCCTCTTCGACAGTCAAGAAGATCCAGCCTTGGACACTGTCCTTTTTTTGAAGCATGCTGACGAATGTTGGCGCTCGACACTCGCACCCTCGGCTGCATGGCTACAATTACAATAGAAGTCAGTACAACTCAATAAGTAAAAAAAAAAAGTGAAGTCCGAAATAACCGACCGACTATACTATACCTAGATGAACGATCGAACTAAGGCTGGCGTCATAAAGGGCCTGTTCGGTCACAAGCTCTTTCTGCGTCGGGATCGCCATGTCTTTCAGTCGATGGAAGTCCTCTCGATCGTCGACCTCTACTCGACTGTTGTCGTTGGGATCGGTTCGTGGATCATCCCAATAGGAAGGAAAACCGCAAGGAAGGGTAGAGGAAGCGAAGAAGAATTGGTTCTTCCATCCATAAATGGTTTATGGATGGAAGATCGGTAATAAAGGAAAGACCTTTTCGGAGGTTGAAGAACCATCACCCTCGGACCACCATCCTTGGACCTTCGGATGAGGTCAGAGGATGAAGAAAGCTCGAAAAAGAGAAGGACAAGATTCAGTCGGTAGCAACCGACACAACAAGGCAAAACTAATTATCAGCCGAACTGAGTTTGATGCCAGCTGAGCTAGACAAAGTCTGTAGTAATCCAAAATATTCTGAACAAATTTCGGAATCGAAAATCAAAGATCCACCTGAAGATCTTTGACATAAAAGGCCTTCTAGCCCAAAAAAGGGGGTATTCACCCGACCATCGGCCCCAGGGGCAAAAAGCTGAAATGCTTTGGGATACTATATTGTTCCCAGAGCCGCTTGACATTGAAGGAAAAAAAAATCTTTTTCCTTGTAGGATCTTTCAGATTTCATCAAATCTGGGATGAAATAATTTAAAAAAAAAATTATCCTATATTTATTTTAGATCTAAATCTCTAGATCTAATTTTATTATCTGATATTAATTCTAAAATAAATCTAAAAGCATGAGAAAATATGAAATACCTCAAGGATAATCTGATGACCCTGTAGATGATCGCAGCAAGTTTGAGGTTCTGATTTAGCCACGCAATCGCCTGGCCTCTACCAGTATCCACTCAGGTAAGACCTAGATCGTCTTCTCCTCATGAATATCTACTCTAAAAATTAAAACTAAATCTGATTAGGAAGATCTTTAAAAGACTTCCTGAAGTTGGAGCAGCAGCTTGTCGAAGAACTCCTGCAGCCTTTCTGTTCAAGGCGTCACCACACCTTGATCTTGCACCAGATGGACGCCCAACTCCTTGGGCATGAAGAGGGGAGGGAGGACTTCAGATAGGATGTGGAGAAGAGGAGGGGGGGTGGCAGCTTTGATGGGTTTGGTGCAATCACTAAAAACCATAGGTGCAAACAGGGTTTATATAGACCCTGCTGCGCTGCGCAGTGCCACATCATTTGACTAATCAAAAAATTTCAATAAATCTGAAAAAATTTTGATTTGTGGAGTGATGTCATATGATCACATCAGATAAGAACCCAAGCCTCTCTCTAAGAGTTGGCACCAACATTGGATAAGCACAATCATGTTGGCACCAAAGAGTCCATGTTGATCAAATCAACTTCCATCCTTATCCACTTGGGGTGCCCTCTTTATCCAATTGGGATCACACCATAATTTGATTATGGTGCCTAATTTGATGCTGATTTGACATGTGGATACTCTACAAAAATTCTCCAATGAGCTCTTGCTAAGTGGCCTTCAATTTAAGATCCATATGTCAACTTTTGACTGATGTCCTAAAATAAAATTGGCAGGTGATAGGAATTAGCAGGTGCTTGTCTTAAATTCATCTCATGAATTAAGACAAGCTTTTTCTGAGCTGGACAAACTTCATTTAGACTGAGAGAAATCTTCTCAAGATTCTCTGGGTGAGTCAAATCACATTTGGCTCAGTCGAGATAGAAAAGATTACACGAGGAGAAAATTAAGCTCAATCGTGTGCTAGCACGATTTTCTTGAACCTAATTGGAACTAATCCAAATCAATTGGGCTAGCCCAATTGATGACATCTAGATCTTAACCCTTGTTAGTGTGACCCAATTAGGTTCAATTTCGTATGGTAATGAGATATGTCGTGATCTCATCATCGACATCATCGAAACTCTTTTCGATGGATCAGAATTCTTCTGATTCATATAATAAGAATGATCGATCATCAAGATCATTCTAATTGCTCTCAAAATCCATCAGTGACACCTAGCAGTATATGGTGGCAACCCATCAGAACTGAAGATGAACCTCTCGGTGCAGCTACCTGTGTGATTGAGTTCATCTATCATGAGTCCTAACTGAATTAGGGTTAAGGTGAACTCATCAAACCCAACATCAGTCATATGAGTTAATCGATCGATCCAAGTCCGATGTGAAATCCTAATGAAAAATTCTTTTTCATTATTTCACTTGGCCATGGCCATGGGCTTAAGGACTCGATCTTTCGATCACCATAGGACCGCTCTCATCTACCGAGGTTGATAGATCCCATCTTGGTGCGACCTAGTTCCTACAATGAATATGCTACAGCCAACATACACCTTAGGGTTCTGAATGGCTAGGAGACCAAGTTATGGTATAGTCAAACTATAACACACTCAAGATGAACTGTCGATGCACCTCAGATCAAAGAACTAGACACACAACTGCAGCATCGAGCTAGTCATCGATGAGAAGGTAGACTTCTTTATGACTGCTCGATATGGTCACGCTCAGTACTCTCATTCTCAATGAATACCTGTACTCTCGCTTCGGTGTCTGTACACCATAGACTCAAGATACATCTATTCTAAGGAAGCGATCGTACACTAACCTTTCAGATCGATCACCATCCTCGTGATGATCCTATGGTCAGGAGCTGTTTATGAGTTAGTTATGTAAATTCATGTCTTAAATTTTCAACTCTTGAAAATATGAATTGACAGTCCTATTAACTCAAAGGATGTATCACAGATACAATGTACACAATGTGATAGAAGAATAATCCATTTATTGATTTATAGTCAAAATTATAAATTTGCCCTTAGATTTATACAGGAATGTGTAGCCAATCTGGCATCTAGGACACACATCTAACAAACTTTCACTTGACCTAATGCCAATTGGCTACATATCTAAGTCCCATCTTCTCAAGGTGGGCTTCAATCTTTTGTTGGCCTAATGGCTTTGTCAGCGGATCTGCTATATTGTTTGTGGAGTCAACTTTCTTAACCTCGACATAATCTTTTTCGAGGTAATCACGGATCAGATGGAATCGCCGCTCGATATGCTTGGACTTCTGGTGAAATCTTAGCTCCTTAGCTAGGGCTATAGTGCTATTATTATTGCAATAAAGAGGGATGGCATCTGATGACATCTCTCCAAGCTCCGCGGCAAATTTTTTGTACCAGAATGCCTCCTTCACAGCTTCGATGCAGCAATATACTCTGCCTCCATGGTGGAATCTGCAATCACTGTCTGCTTGGAATTCTTCCAGCTAACTACACCATCATTGTAAATGAACAGACTCTCAGATGTCGACTTTCGATCATCTATATCAGACATAAAGTCTGAGTCTGTATATCCCTGAATCTGAAGTTCTCCATTCTTAAAGACTAGAAACATATCCTTAGTCCTTCTCAAGTACTTAAGGATACATTTCACAGAAGTCCAGTGCTCTTCGTCTGGATTTGACTGATATCTGCTTGTGACACTCACAGCATGGGCTATATCAGGTCATGTACATAGCATGGCATACATGAGGCTCCCTATTGCCGAAGCATAAGGGATTTTGCTCATGTGTTCAATCTCCTCAAGTGTGCTAGGGCACATCTTCTTGGAGAGATGAATGCCATGTCTAAAAGGTACTAAACCTCTTTTGAAATTTTTCATGCTAAACCTTTTTAGTACCTCCTTTATGTACATCTTCTGTGAAAGTCCCAGCATCCTATTTGGTCTATCTCTATAGACCTTAATACCTAGTATAAAGGATGCCTCTCCTAGATCTTTCATAGAGAACTCCTTAGACAACCATACTTTGACTGAGATCAACATGAGAATGTCATTCCCAATTAGAAGGATGTCATCTACGTACAATACGAGGAAGACAATTGCACTCCCACTAACCTTTTTGAACACACATGGTTCCTCCTCGTTCTTGATGAAATCAAATATTTTGATCACATCATTGAAATGAGTATTCCAGCTCCGAGATGCTTGCTTAAGTCTATAAATGGACCTTTGCAGCTTGCAGACCTTGTGATCATCATCACTGGATGTGAAACCAAGTGGCTGTTCCATATAGATATCTTCCTTAAAATGTCTATTTAAGAATATCATTTTCACGTCCATCTGCCATATTTCATAATCGAAATAGACTGCAACAGCAAGCAATGTGCGGATGGATTTTAGCATGACTACGGACGAGAAGGTATCCTGATAGTCAATGCCTTCACGCTAACTATAACCTTTTGCTACGAGCCTAGCCTTGAATGTCTCTACATTCCCATCTGCACCTATCTTTCTCTTGAAGATCCATTTACACTCAATAGGTACAATACCTTTAGGTGGATCTACCAAGGTCCAGACTTGGTTTGAGTGCATCGAGTCAATTTTTGATCTCATTGCCTCTAACCATTTCTCAGAGTCGATATCTGATATCACCTCGTCATAGGTCTTGGGATCATCACCATGAGCCCCATTTTTCGTAAGGAACATTTTCTTTATATCCTCTTGTATAGTACCTACGTACCTTTCAAGAGGATGAAAAATCTTAGTCGATCTACGAGGTGGAAGAGGTTGTATTAGGACTGGTTCTGATTGATTTAGTTCCTCAGGTTCTTTAGCTCGTTGCTCTTGGGAGATATTCTCCTTGAGCTTAATTATTTTTTCGATGCCACCATCTTGAATAAACTATTTTTCAAAAAAAATAGCATTTCGACTCACAATCACATTGTGGTCTTCCAGAATATAGAAATTGTATCCAAATGACTCTTTAGGATATCCTATGAATCGAGCTCTAAAAGATCTGAACTCTAACTTGTCTGCCTGCTGTCTCTTGACATGAGCCAGACAATCCCAAATTCTGAGATGATTCAGACTTGGCTTCTTACCATGCCATATCTCATATGGTGTGGTAGGAACGGTTTTAGATGGAACCCTATTCAATACATATATTGCTGTCATGAGACAATATCCCCAAAGAAACTCAGGGAGGTCCATGAAGCTCATCATGGAATGGACCATATCTTCTGGTTTCTCCATTCTGAAATTTTGTTGAGTTGTGACATTCTAGGTGGAGTCCATTGAGAGACTATACCAATCTAGAAACTCCTGACTAAGGTATTCACCTCCTTGATCTGATCGAAGAACCTTAATGGGCTTTCTTGTTTGTTTTTCTACTTCATGTCTAAATTTTTTGAACCTTTCAAAGGCTTCAGACTTGTGTTTTATTAGAAACACATACCCGTACCTAGATATATCATCGATAAAGGTAATGAAGTAGACATAGTTGCCTCTAACCGGCACATCAAATGGACTGCACACATCCATATGTACTAGGGCAAGTAGGTCTGTGGCCCTTTTCCCATGTTCTACAAAAGGGAGTTTAGTCATTTTGCCTTGAAGGCATGATTCACAAACTAGATATGACTCGAAAGTCAACGGACTCAACAGCTCAAATTTTTCTAATTTGTTAACCCTATCTTCCGCTATATGACCTAGCCTTAGGTACCACAGATACCTATCATTTAGACTATCTCTAGACCTTTTAATTCCTATGACATTCACATTTTGCTCGATATTAAATACAGATATATCAATATGTAGCTGATAGAGACCGTTAATAAGAAAATTAT
The DNA here is from genome assembly GCF_000442705.2 of Elaeis guineensis. Lineage (NCBI taxonomy): Eukaryota > Viridiplantae > Streptophyta > Magnoliopsida > Arecales > Arecaceae > Elaeis > Elaeis guineensis. The sequence continues at coordinate 129,320,274 of NC_025996.2, forward strand.
TTGTAACTTTATTATTTTCATAAAATATGTTACAATGGTCCTTATGAAAGCTAATCACATAGCCTTCTTGTGCTAAACATGAAATAGAAATCAAATTCCTGCTTGCTGCAGGCACATAATAATAATCTCTAAGAAATAAATCTAATTCTAACAGTAATTACAGAGGGTAGGTTTCCATGGTCACAGCAGTAACTCTTACTCCGTTTCCGACACGTAGGATTATCTCCCCATCCCTCAGCCTCCTACTCTCCTCAAGACCCTGCATAGAAGTACACAAATGAGCACTAGAACCAGAGTCAAGCACCCAACTGGATGCAGAAGAAACTGTAAGATTAGATTCTAAAATGAGCATACCTCCAAAAGGACCATCCTTCTTGTTCTTTAGAGTGGCCAGGTACTGAGGACAGTTCCACTTCCAATGGCCGTCTAATTGACAGTAGAAATATATTTTTTTTTTCAGCAGCCTTTTTCTTTGATTCTGTCTTCTTCTTCTTCCCATCCACCTTCTGCTTCTTTACAGATTTCTTTTTCTTTTCAAAAGACTTTCTCTTAGAAGAAGTCCACTCCACAGTGAGAACTGAGCCTTTTGAACCCTTCATAGAAAGCTCAGCCGTAACCAGCATGTTTATTAACTCGGCCAAGGTACACTGCATCTTATGCATATGGAAGTTCATGATGAACTGACCATATGTATCAGACAAGGACTGAAGGATCACATCAGTTTGAAAATCTTTGTCTAAGATGACACCGAGCTTCTCAAGCTCCTCAAGATCCTTGATCATTGTCAAATAATGATCTTGGACTGACTGTCCATCACGCATTTTAGCCTTAAAAAATTTTTGACAGACTTGATACTTGGCTGCGCGACTTTGTTCACCAAATAACTCTTGTAGGTGAGCCAACATTTGATGGGTAGTCAAAATATTCTCATGTTGGTGCTGCAAGTCATCAGACATTGCACCCAACATATAGTACCTTGCTTTGTTATCATCATCCGTCTATTTTTTCAGAAACACTCTCTGTTCAGCAGTCGGACGTGCTGGCATGGCAGATGGGTCCTGGTCCAAGATATGGATCAATTTTTTGAAATCCAAAATAATTCTATAGTTTTTTAACCAGTCCTTGAAATTGGGTCCAGTCAATCTATGGGTGTCTAGTATTTTGGTCAGGGGGTTAGATGCAGACATATTTTCTGTAGAGAGTCAACAGTTTCTAGTTAGATTTTGTAATCAGACTTAACCAATTTATTTAGAGGTTTTATTTTTAAATAAATTAGGCTCCCACTATTTTTTTAGATCCTTACACTCCCTTGGTAGAGATAAGAAAATCTCCGTGATCAGTGATTTCTAGTGGGTGGTGCGGTCTCACCGACTGGCACACCACCTCACCAACAGTTATTGGTGATGGATCAACCGATGAGTGGACAACTCTTGTCCAATGATTCTCAAATCATGGTGCACCCAAAACTTGATCTCTAATTCATGAAGCTCACTGTGCCCGAAATATTGCTCCAATTCTTAGTTAAGTCAAACCCACCATTTGCATGAACTAGATTCCTGATTGGGTCCCTCACCGTATCCAGAATATTGAGCCCAACCCATCCTCTAATTCGTAGCATCCAATGCCTAATGGATATGGTTGCATCTTTCCGGTACAACTGAGCCATTGTATCCAGTCGAGAACAATCAACCCCGGGAAGGGCCCACACATCCACAATGGTGGAAGACCTAGACTTAATATTTTTTTAGGAAGATTTGATTTAGGTGTCATTAAACTTGACTTGACATAGTCATAACAATTATGACTAACCTAGTGGCATGGGTTAGCTCGAATTATTAGCCACCTCAAATCAGAATTGGATCGACACATATAGCCAGATAAGTGAGACCGATAAAAGGGATATGCCACTAACTCGACAAGAATGCATTCGAGTCGAGTAGCTCCCAATAAAAAATCAGTCAGTTGCATCTACCCAACTTACCTTAGACACCAAATTATCGAACCAGAACTAATTAGGTTAGCCTACAATCCAGGCTCTAACCACTGAGTCAAATTAGGTCTTAACTTGATCGAGTCACATCTAAATATGATTCGATCTTGACTCAGGCATAATCTTATTAGGCTGGTTAATTATTAGCTTTCATGATCCCACCTAACCAACTATTGATTCGGTTTGATCAACCGCTAGACCTAATTGAGCTACCCAAGCCCGAACCCAATTTTATGAAAATGACTTAGATCTGAAATTCTCAATTTTAGATCTAATTTAATTTCATAAGCTTAATTCATTAATTAAATCTTAGGTTTATAAACAAAACATGTAAAATAAATCCTAGGGTTTTAGGATCTAGGATTTTGCAGAAAAGTAAATTTTGATTTCTGATTAAGGATGAACGCGTAGCATCCCTACACGTCATAAGAACATCCCGTTGAATGAGAAGAGAGGGCCTTTAAACCCTACTTTGTTCTTATGACCAGACGGCCATGAGGAATATTTTAATCAAAAATATAAATTTAACTACAAAACTAGTTAGATCTAAATTTACATATCATATATATAATTTAAGATCTAACTATTACATGCTTTGCATACATCTCATGTATCAAAAATTGATCTAATTAACATGCTTTCATATTTAATACATCACATGTAACATCTGAAAAATAAAATTTAAATTGAATTATTCAACATAAAATTTATTCTAGACGGTTACTAGAATAATTCTATAACTAGTCTAGGCATGCAACAGATCAATCTTATGTATTATCCAAATTTTTATTTTCTATTTTTGATCTGAATATATAACATTTATATCATCAAAATCAGAGAATAAATTAGATCTAAATTATATTTTAATCTCATTAAAACATAAACTTACAAGATTATTCATAGATCAAACTATTCCTAGTCTAGTCATGCATCTCATGCATGTTAGATCTTCTCAGATTTAATTTTAAATATTTTGATTTTAGATCCTATCACATCTGATGTGACATCAAAAAAATTTTAATATTAGATAAATTAAAATTAAAATTAGATCTAAATTAGATCTGAAACTGAGCCATCAACCTGGCTCTGATACCAGTTGAAGGAAGAAAAAAAACATCTTTTTCCTTGTAGGATCTTTCAGATTTCATCAAATCTGGGGTAGAATAATTTAAAAAAATTTTATCCTATATTTATTTTAGATCTAAATCTCTAGATCTAATTTTATTATCTGATATTAATTCTAAAATAAATCTAAAAGTATGAGAAAATATGAAATACCTCAAGGATAATCTGATTACCCTGTAGATGATCGCAGCAAATCTGAGGTTCTGATTTAGCCACGCAATCGCCTGGCCTCTACCAGTATCCACTCAGGCAGAACTTGGATCATCTTCTCCTCGTGAATCTCTACTCCAAAAATCAGAACTAAATCTGATTAGAAAGATCTTCAAAAGTGTTCCTGAAGTTGGAGCAGCAGCTTCTCGAAGAACTCCTGCAGCCTTCCTGTTCAAGGCATCACCGCACCTTGATCTTGCACCAGATGGACACCCAACTCCTTGGGCATGAAGAGGGAAGGGAGGACTTCAGATAGGACATGGAGAAGTGGAGGGGGGCAGCAGATTTGATGGGTTTGGTGCAATCACTAAAAACCCTAGGCACAAACAGGGTTTATATAGACCCTGCTGCGCTGCGCAGTGCCACATCATTCGACTAATCAAAAAATTTTAATAAATCTAAAAAAATTTGATTTATGGAGTGATGTCATCTGATCATATCAGATAAGAATTCAAGCCTCTCTCCAAGAGTTATGGTGTAGTCAAACTATAACACACTCAAGGTGAACTATCGATGCACCTCAGGTCAAAGAACTAGACACACAACTGCAGCATCGAGCTAGTTATCGATGAAAAGGTAGACTTCCTTATGACTGCTCGATATGGTCACACTCAGTACTCTCGTTCTCAATGAATACCTGTACTCTCACTTCAGTGTCTCCACACTGTAGACTCAAGACACATCTACCCTAAGGAAGCGATTGTACACCAACCTTTCAGATCGATCACCATCCTCGTGATGATCCTATGGTCAGGAGCTGTTTATGAGTTAGTTATGTAAATTCATACTTTAAATTTTTAACTCTTGAAAATATAAATTGACATTCCTACTAACTCAAAGGAGTATCACAGACACAATGTACACAATGTGATAGAAGAATAACCCATTTATTGATTTATAGTCAAAATTATAAATTTATCCTTAGATTTGTACAGAAATGTATCAGCCAATCTGGCATCTAGGGCACACATCTAACAGATATTTGACTCCGAAAGTGAAGAAATCTTCACCTCCAAACCCGACTAGAATTCGTCAATCGGATTCTCTGACCGATCGTCCCGAGAAGGAGAAGTCCTAGCCATAAGAGACAAGACTCTAAAGAAGGCGGAGATTCTAAAAGAAAAGGAACTCAAGGAATGACAGGAACTTGACCTGAAAAAGATGGGAATAAGGACCTCAGATGTTGGGGTGACTGTCCGGCAGAGTTTCAGCACCAAGAAAGATAAAATAAAAAATAAAAGTTTGGTTGAGAGCGACCCTATATATATATAGGATCCCTCAATGGTCGAGATGAAGGTGATCGAATCGAACATTTATCAAATGATGACACATGGCAATATCTGGACTAATCATTGATTGGACGGTTCGACGCATCTACCCCAAATCGAGCCACATCATCCTAATCTGCATGAACAGATCCGATCCAATAACATTCGTACACGTGACACAAATCTACTTGTTAGAATTATATCATCCGATGTCGAATCGACTTTTCAAAACGACGTCTGACACTGACAACTGATATCGAATCATCCGATCAGTGAGACAGTTTAAAGATGATCGTACCCGCCAAAACGACAAAGCAGTCGATCATCCATATCTTGGAGAAAGCAGCATCAAAATCAAGGTTCGATATGACAGAAATAACTCTCTTCGTCCAATGTGACGAACCATGTGACAGTATACACGTCAACTCACCTTGGACTTAAAAGTGGGAGGTAACTATTGGGGTAAACCGACCGACCCCTGACTTTAGTCATCACGACTCCGACTGTGCATCGGCTGAATATACGGTTCTGACTCTTCATCGATCGACTGAGCGAACCACATCGACTTACTGTCTGCTGACCGACTAATGATTCGACTACTACCGATCGACAGCGAACGACTTAGATAGTCGGTATAACAGAACTACTAGCCGACAGTCGCTCTTAGATTCTACCGACATATAGTCTGTTCTACTGACATATGGTCGGCTAATCTACTCAACATACCATAACCGTCATAAACGGTTATCAACTACGATCATGGCTATTAAGAAAAATTAATGCCCCACTAATTCTATATTTATAGTCCGATAATTTAGTGCTATAATAAACGGAACCACGTGTTCGACGGTTACACCAGAATCATCTATAAAAAGGAGGTAAGTGAGCAGTACTGATAAAGCATCTTAGGACAGAACTTTGCTACTTTCTAACATTCAAAAATTACTGTTCACCAACTTTCTTCTCTAACTTAAACATCAGAGGTTTCCTGTCGGATACCAATCCGGTCTGTGTGGATGCTGTCTTGTAGGTGCTCGTTACCGACGACAGACGACGGAGAGTTGGCCACAACATATCCCATATCTCAACATCAGATTTAGTGTCATATGCCAATTCAGCTGCCATCTTCCGTTTCTCATGTGCTCTTCTATTCTAGGACCAGTTTAGGATGTTAGACTCAACAATTTCACCATGTTGTGAGAGTTCAGAAGGTATCCTTTGATCTCCTCCATACTTGGAGATACTTTTTCTGAATGATAAATATTGTCAAGAATTTGCTTTTGGATTTGTGTGGCACTCTATCGCTGCCTTCCACTAGATGGCTTATCATCTGCAAATGTCTTCAAAGGACTGCTAATCACATTTCAAATCGCTTTACCTGAAAATATGTAGAAGTCCAAAGAGATAAATGGTTAGGCCTTTTAAAACTTTTCTGTTTGATATTAAGAATGTTATTAAAGAGATGGATAAAAGATAGCAGAGACAAAATCGTGAGGTACATGATCATCCAAAACATGACAATCCCCAACTCTATCAGGATGCAACTCACCACAAAGTTGGCATCCTAATAATCCTACAAGCCATTTATTAAGTTGAAACAATCTCAACAAATATTATCAAGGACAGGAAGGAGTTCCAGAGAAGGGGGTACCAAGAAAGGAAATTTTTTATCATGTTGAAGTGTAGCTAGTATTGAATTCCTAACTTGACAGGGCCTATGGTTACATGAAGGCTCAATCTGTTCATTTTTTTCATTGTTTATTATTACAGATTGCATGGAGGATTACACTAATCGTTGATCTATGCCTTCTAATTCTTTGTCAAAAGGTGATGTCTCCTCTTTATTTTTGTTGACAAAAAAAGAAGAAGAAGACAGACCTATCCTAGTGATCACGCCCCTCTGTTAAGAAAACAAAGATTTTAAGTTCAGGTCTTGGATAATTCCGATGCTCATCGATGACACAATAACCGGCAGCAACAGTTCCTGATTGGGACAATTAGGAAAGGTGAAAATCAATTGAATGGAGGTGGCAATACCTTGGCTCTTGCGAGGTTTGGAACGCAGTAAGGATGAGGGAAGAGGCGGCAACACAAGAAGAAAAATCCAGTGAAGAGAGAAGAGAAAAATGAGAATGAGAACTCAGTGGTGTGCTTCATGAGGTGGGAGGAAGGTTTTATATATAATGGCAGAGACTAGAGTTTCCTAGACTCAGATGAGGCTAAGTAGGAGGAGTCTATCTCCTTCCCTGACTCCAACTTTGCTCCAGCAGCTATTTTGTGTTGCAACCAGCTAATGTACTGGACCTCACAATTTCAAAGCAGTAAATTATTAGTTTAGTTACCAGAATATGATCCTTCAAAGCTTCGATGAAGAGGAGAGGAGAAAGGAGGCTACCCATATGCAACATAGAATCTAGCTTAGTGCTTGTTTATTTACCCGAACACTAAGTTTACAAGAAGAATATCAAATTCTTGATTCATCGAACCCATAGGAGAGGAAACCTCGGTCAAACAGCACTTAGAACGTGAAGTCCAATTCCATATGTCAAAGGCTTTTTCCAACTCAATCTTTAATACAATTATTTGCCCTCCGAATTACCTGTTTTGATGGATGATCTCTTGCTTCTGAGGTGCAATCTAATCTTGGATTTGCCTTCCTTTTCTGAATCCTGATTTTTGAGTTAGGAGACAAAACAGAACAGGAGCCAATCTCACTGCCAAAATCTTTGATACTCGATTTATAATGCTATGATCAAACGGATTGATCTGACTGACGTCACTAGGATGATTGTTGCCTATTCCTTCAGTATCAGCACAAGATATGTGTGGTTTAGTGGAAACGTCTAAATTATCTCCATACAACTGTTTCAAGAGCTTCCATATATTATCCTTAACTCCTGAAATGCCATTTAAGCAAAAGCTCTATCTTAGAACCTAATGAGACCCTGTAGCAGCCGAGTTGGTTCTGAGAATTGATGTGATTAAAAATAATTGATGATAGATTAACTTTGAAGGCACAAGTGAAAGTTTAGGCAAAGCCTGCTTGTAGAGATGTAAACAAATCAAGATGCATACTTGTTCCAACATTTGTATGAAAACCTAATTGAGTCCCCACCAATCAACTTTTTTCTCTTAAAATGACACCATTGTACTCTCAAAATAAGCAACCGAGGATCTGCTAATAGATCTTGAATAGTTTCTAGTCCACACTTGCAAAAAAAAAGAAAAGAAAATGGGAAAACAAAAACAAAAAGTAAAACACAAAAAAAGGAACAAGAAGAAGAATAACTCAAGCTGTCAACATGGTTGTTATTGACGTCTTTGAACTCCATGGTGTTTGGCCATGTCAAGCTAAGCGTCTATAATATGATCTGTAGATTTCCACTGTCTGTTATGTTGAGTGGCCTCGATGCTAGCTTGGTATGTTTCACAGAAATTCTTATAGGGGCATGATGCCAAGGACTGGAGTAGTTGATGAGGTGGGCTTGCCATTCGAAGAATTTTGAACAAGCTTTAAAAAATTAAGAGGGTTCACTCTCCTGTGCGCATCTGCATCAAAATCCATGCTACTTTCCGAACTTTCTTCGAACAAATGGTAGGCGTGCAGGAATGGGAGATCAACGCGGCAAATCTATAGAGGGATCTTCTGGTGGTAGGGGCGGGTGCACACGAGGTCTGTAGAAGGGAACCGCTCATAGGCCAAGGTGGCGTAGGGCAGTCCGCGGCAGTCTAGTTGGACAAACCACAGGATATCCGCTGAGGTGATTGTAAATCTCGAGCGATATTTGACAGAGGCGTTGAGGCGTGCATGGGAGATGTTCGCAGTTATTTGTCGAAGACTTGGTGGAGGGTTTCTGCAGATTGGCTTCTGCTGAAGACCCCATTGTTTTCTGATTCAAATCTGAGGATGATTAGAATGCTGTCTGATCATCGGGCAGTTAATGGTAATGGAGTCGTGGGTTCCCTGATTAGACAATATTGGTAAAGACTGCCGAGGTTGCCGTTGGAGTTCTGGGAAATTGGCTCCATCTTGAGCATCGTTGCGGTGACCAGCTTACCCCTTGCTGCGGGTGGGTTCTTAGATCGGTTAGAGAAGGTTGGTTATGTGAGGGTTAAAATGGAGATCACTGCCTTGGAACCTCTTAAACCAGGATTCTAATTAGGGTATAGGATTAGGCGTGGATTAGGCGTTCAGGTAGGCTTTTTTGTGTATGAGTTGTTCTGCTACCAATGTGGAAGGATCGGCCAGAAGGATTATGAATGCAGATTTCTTTTGCCGGCACTCGGTTGCTGCGACCAACGAATCCTCCATCCACCCGTTCAACTTCGTGAACCCTACCTTGGAGAGAGACATCCCAGCTCCCATGGCAATGGAGGGGGCAAGTGGCTATGGAACATCCAAGACAATGGATTCGGACCATCAAGACATTGATCGCTGCTTGGTTCGCAACGATGAAAGTTTGGCAACCTAGGGCAGCAATAGGGGCGCAGCACGCAAGAAGGAGAACAAATTGACACCGGACTCATCCAGTCTCGGTTCATTCCCATCCCAATCGGGTTCACCTCTGAACCAGCCGAGTTCATCTAGTTCGCCATCTGATTCAAATGGATGGCAAAAGCCTTCGAAGATTGTGTGTCGTCGATCTATGAAAAAGGTGCACACAATTGGCAGCATGTGGAAATAGGGCATTGAGCCATCCTCATTTGGATCGGAGTCTAGTTTCGACTCATTATTGGAGCTGGGGTCACTCATGGATTTCACTGAATGGGCCCAACCGTAGAAATTGGTGGTCCGAATGTATTTTGGCCAAGGTGGGCTCGAGTTGGTTTGCATCTGAAATGGGCAAGAAGACCATAAAACGGGCCAAGTCCAAGTGGAATCAGCCATGGCTCTTGCATCGACTCACTCACCAAGTGCGGGCACCAAAACTATAGAGGTTTGTGAAATTCTTTGTGCACCGCAGGTGGTACAAAATTGCATGCATCACCTACAGTAATTGATTCAAGTGCGGGATCGGAAGAAAAAATAATTTTTTCGTGCACTGCGCCCCGACCCCTTGTGTGAGCCAAGCACCACGGGCGGTGCGCATATTCTGCACCGCCTGTGGTACACAAAGAATTTCTTTAGAGATTTCTAGGTGAGCCAAAGGTAAGCCTTCTTCTCCATCTACAATGTCCTCTATTTTCTTTATTGCAGCCTCTGATCAGGCCATCACCAAATCCTAGCATGTTGATCCATTTGCCTTGGGTCATCCCCCGAGGCTTGGTTGTGGTATCCCTACCACTGACTAGTTAATAGAAGGTGGTTTCACCCCCTAGTACATCAACCTCACCTCAAACTTCATCCTTGATGTTGAGATTTCGTAATTTTGAAATTTCATCATCATAAATGATCTGATTGATCTTGGCCCTACCACTGACTAGTTAATCGAAGGTGGCTTCACCCCCTAGTACATCAACCTCACCTCAAACTTCATCCTTGATGTTGAGATTTCGTAATTTTGAAATTTCATCATGGTAAATGATCTGATTGATCTTGGCTTCTTTGGTCCAACTTCACCTAGTACAATAATAGACTAAGCCAAGCCAAAGATTGGGAGAGGATTAATAGGGCTTTTGCTATGGCTAGCTAGATCTGATTATCAGATGCATTACTTGCCTTGCCCTACCTCTGATCACTATCTAATTTTGACTTGCATTAATGCTAATATTGCTTATAGCTATCCTTTTCGATTCAAAAAATTTTGGATCTCTATCCTCATTCATGGGACATCATGTGAGGTGCTTGGAAGGTTCCGATGCACGGTAATGACATGCGTAGAGTTACCTATAAGTTGGAGCTCACTAAATGAAGGTTTTGAAGTTGGAAACGGGTGGTAGTGTGTCATGTTTTTAGAAGATTGGATGACATTGAAGCTTCTACTCCCGATCTTAAGCCAAGGGAGGACCAAGATGGATGTTTATCTCTTGAGGAGCAGGTGGATCTTAGAATGCAGCTCTTCAAACATCACTCTCTTTTAAGATAACAAGAAGACCTTCTGATGGCAAAAGTCGAGAGCTCAGTGGATCAAGGAAGGGGGATAGACACATCAAATTCTTTCATTAGCCCACAAGCATTAAAAGATGGAGGAACTATAACACCCCACCCCTAAAATCGGATGACGGGTGCTACACCCCACTCTTAAATAAGAGCGAAAGAAAAAACTAAATTATAGCTGAGCTGATAACCTGTTCACATTTATCTTAATGAATTTCTCAATCTACTAACACAAGCATTTCAAAATAACTTGTTATTTCTCAAAATCAATCTAGGATTTTATTTATCATACCCCACTTGTACATATAACTCATAAACAAAAATACACTTAACATTTTTTGATTTGCAACACCACATATAATACATCTCAAAGAGTATTCTTCTCACACTTAGACTTAACCCGCTCAAACATATAAAACATATCTAAATGTATATATATAATCCTATCATTAGCTAATACAACTGACCCTTTTCCAGCATGAGTACTGAAGAAAATGCTGCTGCTTTAACTCTATCTTTGGCTATCATGCTCCAAAATTGCAATGAAATGAAGTGAGGGGGAGTGAGAGCTAAGTTCTAGTGAATGAATAGATCATCTAACAATAGAAAAACAGAAAAGCTTAGTTTAAATACTTAACATAACATTTAGAGCTGAAACTGCTAATATACTTTCAAAAATTCTGATATGCTAATAAAAAATGAAACCATATAATGAATCATGCTGCTGCTGGCTACCATCGACTATCCCATAGTGCACCCCTAACATGGTAGTTGATACGGAGTATCTGATACTACTGAGCCCTACTGGATATAATTATTCGTAAGGAGGTGCTGGCTGGACTACCGTCGACTATCTTATAGCGCACCCCTATCATGGTAGTCGATATAGAGCATCTGATACTGCTGAGCCCCCACAGACATACTATTTCATAAGAAAATACTGACTATTTTTATACTGTATGAAATGCTAATGCTGATGCTTATGTTGGATGCTAACTGAAATTTCAAATGCTAGAAAGCTGAATTTCAATTTCTGAAAAGCTGGTTCCAAGAATAATTTTAAACCAAAATAAAATTCTATCTGAATTGAATACACATATCCATATATATTCTTGAGTAGTATTTCAAGAGAAGACTTTTTCTTGTTTTCTTGCTTGCACATACATATATAAGCTGAAGAACAACAGAAATTAAACTTGCTTTTCAAAATGGATCTTTTCATAGCAAATACCATAAAGAAAATATCAAGATTAGATAGAAAACCCACTCACCTAAAATGACTATTGAACTACTTTGATTCTTGACTCTTCCAAAGCTCTCCTTAAGCTCTCTTTCTTGTCCTATAAGGTTGATAAATACTGATTAATACAACACTTACATGATACATAACTATGAAATTGCTTGCTTTGCTTCTTAGATTTATTCTTTAGCTCTTCTAATTCTTGCTTTATTCTATTCTGTTTTACCCCGCTTAGAATTAACTAAACCTCATCATAAACCCTACAATTCTTAATAATTCAGCTGTATTCCATCTTCATAAGTTATCCCAAATTCTGTCTATACAAATTCTAACTCTTTTGCTAAAATAATTTGGGCTGACTTTAATAAAATTGACAGCAGCTACATAATCCTTCGAATTTAGGTTTAAATGCACAATTTACTTCATCAAAACATCAAATCTAAGAGTAACTATTCAAGGTTCCATTTAAATTTCATTTAGAAATTAAAATTCTCACCTTAAGAGATCAAAACTCCTGCTGAAATCATCACAGTCTTTCTTCTTTTCTAGCTGCCAACAAATTCTGCAACCTTTTTCTTTTAATTCAAAATCCCTTTTTCTTGCTGAATTTTTCTTAATTTCCAACTAAGAACCTAATTTTCTATAGCTCCTTTTCCTCTCTATTCTTTCTATTTTACCAAAGAACCAAAACAACAAATAAGGGGGAACCGGCAGGCAAGCTTTGATAATGAATAATTTAAGGAGCAAACTTGCGAGGTGTCAATTAATAAAAATCTCACAAATAAGGGACATGCTGAGATGCTGCTACAAGAAATTTTTAGCTCTTTATTTATGTTATGAAGCTACTGAGTTATCCCTTGAAAATTATTTAAAAATTCAAGCCTTTAAAATATCAGAACAAACCCCATCTCTCGAATTTTTCGCAGCTTAGTCGACTCACCTGAGATTTAATTGACTCACCTAAAACTTAATCGACTCACCTAAAACTTAGTGGACTCATCTGTGGGCCACCATAATTTTCTTCTGAAATTTCAGCTTTCTGTCTGGCACGGCTACCTGAGATATAGTCGACTCAACCCCTATTTGAGTTGGCTAAGTGGCAAAAATTATTACAAATCATGAATTTAAGCCATAAAATTGCCACACATCTAATTTTTAAGATATTCTTCAAAATATCAACTCATTCGAGGATCAAAAATCATCAAAATTTAGCTTCCATATCACTATTATCAATCCAATTCTCCAATCATTTCGTCTCTTAATTGACAACTAGATTTATGCTTTATTCATGCTAATCACTTAATATCCAAATGCTCAAGTATGTTATGATCAAATGCTATACTATACTATACTATATATAAATGTATATTGAACATGAATGCAAAATTTCAAATCCCCACATTCTTGGATCGAAATGTTATATTTCTCTCCTCCTTTAAAGAATTTCATCCTCAAACTTTGCACCTTCAACTTCAGATTCTCTTCAAATCTCAAATTTGATATTGCTAAATCCATATTACCAATCACCAGGTCTATTGGTAAATTCTACCATCTTTGCCCATATGTCAACTCACAACTAACATCTTAATGGTAAGGTACTCTTAAGATCTTGAATCTTTAAACTTATTACACTTCTTACAAATACTCAAATATGCTTGGAGATAGTCAGTTCTACTAGATTTCACAGCTACTCTTAAGGAGCAAAGTCATCAAACATTTAGTATCTAGCATCAACAATTAAAATTTCTTATTGTATGATAAAAATCTTGCTATTATCTTGATTATTTTAGATATTTTCACATTATAACCTTCCTCTCTTAACTATCACAATTCCAACTAAAAATTTTTCTTCTAATATCAAATTTTCTAATATCTGCTGATTCTGCCCCCCCCCCCCCCCCACCTCCTTTTTTTGTTTGAATTCTAGAACATCCCTCTACCTGTCATGCTTACAGCCTCTATTTGAATCCTTACCTTTTTTTCACAATATTATCATGATCAAAATGCACCAAGTTTCTTCCAAAGAATGATAGCTTAATACTCAGAAGATCTTTCATTCTATTACTTGTATCTATGATGATCAATCAAAGTATAACTTATTATTCAACCGACATGCCAACCTTTTATAACAACAAACACAATTATACTATTTCATAATTGCATAGATACTACTCTAAATTTTTTTAACATAAGTTAGCACTCAAATAAACTCAAATTAGAATATTCTCAATCATTTAATATGCATAAACTTATCCTAAACAATAATAAATCATACCTTTCTTATCTTCTTCTTTTCTCCTCAACATCAATTTTCTCCGAATGAAAATTCAGTATTCGGAGGAAGTCCCTCTCTCAACCTCCTCACCTGATGTCCCAGGATAGAAGATTCATTAACATGCCATCTATTTAGGTCACTCAGTCTTTGATATTTCCATCTCAGCTGTTGAAGTTCAGCATTTACAGCATTATACTTTGCCCTTACTCTTCGAAAGGAATGTTTATACTCCTCCATGTCCTCAAAATTGACATCTTGCACTTTAAAATGAAAATGGTGCTTTAAATTATAACGAACATAAATTGCCACCTACTCTTTCTATCTCAATGGCTCTACATCTGAAGGACCCATTGACCTAAAAGTCTCATATGGTTACACTCCTTTATTGATGGTTACTTCTATATAAGATTTAACATATCATCCTTTATTTATCTCTGCTCTATAAATTGGATCTGAAAGTTCCAACTTCTTTGTGATCTCAGCTAAAATAATCTTTGGAGATACGTTGATCATTTCCATGATCTGCAATTAACATCCCAAATTAGTCATCACTATAAAATCATTTTTAACAAAAATAAGATTCACTAACTGATTTGATACTCATACAATCCATAGTATCACAAAAGATTATTTCTTAATTTCTGATAATCATCCAACTTAAGCTCAAGATATATGATTCTCTATGATCTAAAGAAATACTTATAATTAAACCACTGCTTTTCTATATTACTAACACCACAATCTCTAGTAATTATAACCCAAGTTCTCATACTACTTATATTCTAATCCTAAATGATCATTTAGCCTAGATTCTCTCCCAATTGGTCATAAACCTTGGCTGAGATACCAAACATGTAACATCTTGCTCAGATACCAAATATGTAATACCTCACTCCTAAAATCGGACTACGGTGCTGCACCCCACACTCAAATAAGGGCTAAGGGAAAAACTAAATTATAGCTGAGCTAATAATCTATTCACATTTATCTCAATGAATTTCTCAATCTACTAACATAAGCATTTCAAAATAGCTTGACATTTCTCAAAATCAAACTAAGATTTCATTTATCATACCCCACTTATACATATAACTCATAAACAGAAATATACTTAACATTTTCTGATTTGCAAGATCACATACAATACATCTCAAAGAGTATTCTTCTCACACTTAGACTTAACCTACTCAAAACCTATAAAACAGATCCAAATGTATATTATATAATCCCATCATTAGCTAATACAGCTGACCCTTTTCCAGCATGAGTACTAAAGAAAATGATACTGCTTTAACTCTACCTTTGGCTATCATGCTCCAAAATTGCAATGACATGAAGTGAGGGGGAGTGAGACCTAAGTCCCAGTGAATGAATAGACTATCTAACAATGGAAAAACAAAAAAGCTTCATTTAAATATTTAACAAAATATTTAGAGCTGAAACTACTGACGTACTTTCAAAAATTCTGATATGCTATACACTTTCACAATTTGGATATGCTAATCAAGAATGAAACCATGTAATAAATCATGTTGCTGCTGGCTACCGTCAACTATCCCATAGCGCACCCCTACCATGGTAGTCGATATGGAGTATTTGATACTGTTGGACTCCACTGGACATAATTATTTGCAAGGAGGTGCCCACTGGACTACCATCGACTATCCCACAATGCACCCCTATCATGGTAGTCAATATGGAGTATTTGACACTATAAAAAATTAGACAATTAGCTATGCAAAAAAGCATAGCTAAATAAGAAAAAAATATAGCTAAATATTACTACTGACATAAAATATGTTAGCAAATATGAATCGGCAAAAGGGGGTCATTGATTTCTTTTACTGATGAAAAAATTTTTCCATCGATAAATCTTGACTTTTACCAAAGCTTTTTTAGTATCGTTGATTATTTACCTATGCTTAAAACAAGCATCGACAAGATATTTTAGCGATGCAAAATTAGTATCGAAAATAGTCAATTTACCTATGCTTAAAAAGCATCGATAACTCAATTTAGCAACGCAAATTGTTTACCTACACTAAAATAAGCATTGTAAAAATTAATTTTTTGTGATGCTAAATTTTCATCAAAAAAAAAAAAATAGTGATGCTAAAGTTTCATCATCAAAAATCTAAATTTTGCCTACACTTATTTTGCGTCACTAATTTGTTGTTTAGCGATGGAAAACAAGCATAGATAAAAATCTTTAGCAACTCTACATAGCATCAACAAATAGGAATAGCATTGCTAATGACGCCCAACACCCCGACACGTCCTTTGGTGACACTACATATTCTTTACTGACACTAATTAACATCACTAAAGGTTTTTACCTACAATTATTTTACATCGCTAATTATCCTTTTAACAAAAAAATAAATTGCTTTCATGGTAATTTTTTATAATTTTATTTGTAAACCGTAGACAAACAAATATATATAATATATACACAATATGTATACTACCTTCTTCATTCACACATATGCCAGAATCAAATTCATTTCACTTTAACAACAACACAATCTATACACACACACACACACACACACACACACACACACACACACACACACACATATATATATATATATATATATATATATATATATATATATATATATATATATCAAAATATTATGTTCACTTTTACAACCACACACGCAGCAAAACAAATATATATACAACTGAATAAAATATCATATAAATATATATGCATCCATACAAAATAAAACTGCACATGCCAAGCCGTATTATAGATCTGTAATAGACTAAAAAATTAAGTTAGCAAACTAATTATTTACTAAATGATGAAAATATATATATTAAAAATAATATAAATCAATATCAATCACAGAAGGACACCCATCATCATCATCGATGGAGTCATCATCATAGGCATCAGTAGGGACGTCAGGAGCGGATGGGGGAGGTATGTTGGGAGGCATGTGATGAATTAACTCATCGAGCTTTGCCCCAAATGCTGCAAGCTGGGATCTAAGCTCGATATTGTCATGCTGTCGGACCGCTATGTCCTCTTGAGATCTATGGTGGTACTCCTCCACTCGATGCATCTCCTCTTTATGTCTCCTCTCTGCCTCATGGAGATGAGCATCACAAGAAACATGTGATGCTCTAGAGCAGCTGGGGACTGCAACTGCTTATCCCAACCCCATAATATAATTGGATCTCGTACCAAGCACCTTATCACAAATATTATCATATATGGGTGGGGTGGAGCGGTGGGCTGGGATCGTATCTCCATCATTCGATCTGAATTAAAGAAAGAAATAAATATAATCAAAAGTCTAAACTTCATAATGAAATTGAAATATAGAACTTAATCAATTAATACTTACATGCCTCTCCCAAGTCCTAGGAAGCCACTCCGCCATCATCCGACGATGGGTCTTCTAGTAGAGGACGATCCGCCCAAGCAGCTGTCCTATCTTAATGTCTCTTTAAAATTTATGAATGTAAGTATACAGACACACACATATTCTAAAAAATCATTAGAGATATATATATGTACTTACCAGCTCATACTGATGCTGTGCAAATGACTTCGATCCGTCACAATGCATCATTGTGAGCTTCGATCGATTCTGTGCATTCCTATCACAAAAGGCCTAATAAGCAAATATATTTAAGATATTAGTGAATATATTATACCACATCAATTCAATAATTCATATTTTTATTATATATAATAGTTATACTCGGTATGCAAGGTCCTCATACTTGTTGTAGAGAAGATCCCAGTCAGAGCATGAAGCATTTCTGTGGGGTATCTCATGTGCCCCTCCCAGCTCACATGCATCGAAGACCTCCTTCCAATGGCTATGGAGCTTATATCTGAATCTCTTAAGCAATCTTCTCATATGCCTAAGGATAGCCTCCCGCATGCATGGGGTATCAATCTCCTCGATATCAAAGTTGTGCTACAGAAATAATATACAACATATAAGATTTAAAAGAATAAAAGTTAAGTATATATCAAATTAAATATAAAATAAATAGAAAGATTTATATTTAAAAAATATAACATAATTTATATTTAGTTATCGATAAATGATCAAGAAGGATCTACTTCTGCAGCCTCAAAACCCTCCACCAATCGAACATCATCAGGAGAGTGTATGCACGGACAATGATGCCAACCTCGTATATGTATGGATCCCTGACGTGGTGCTGAACTGGCATGACATATCCTGATAGGATGACAACCCTCATCCTCTCCCAGAGATGTGTCCTTCTCCACTTCTCAAGCTTCTCATTTTTGGCAGCTCCACGGGTCTGCCTAATGACCGTATCAGCTGCAGCAAAATAAAAGCTTAAAATTAGTTATTTATATATGATAAAATTTAAAATAAATTAAATATAAAAAATTATAATATATAAAATCAATCTATCATGACAGGAGATGATGTGCCTGCCTCGATAGATAACTGCAGAGATGAGGTACCGACATCTCCATGCGGGTCTCTCCTCTCAGATGGTCCTCCTGATCGTATAGCATAAAATCAGTTATTTATACATGATTAAAAATTAAAATAAATTAAATATAAAAAATTATAATACATAAAATCAACCTGTCATGGTAGGAGATGATGTGCCTACCACTGGATGACCCGACTGTTGCTGAGATGGAGATGCATCAACGTCTCTATGTGGCTCTCTCCTATAAGATGGTCCTCCTGATGGCATAGCTTAAAATTAGTTATTTATACATGATCAAAAAATTAAAATAAATTAAATATAAAAAATAATAATATGTAAAATCAACCTATCATCGTTGGAGATGATGTGGTTGCCTCATCTTCATGTGGGCCCACCTTGCACGATCGTCCTCCTGGTGCCATGCCTATATCAAACAATATATTAGAGATAGTATAAAGTGCTTTTTGAAAAGCCACCAGCGGGAAATCTTTAGCCATTTGCAGCCATTGAGCCCACATCACATTGATGGTAAGCCAGTTTCAAGGGTGCTAGCGGATAAGGGGGTTGTTTGTATTGCTAACCATTGATAATGGTAAGGAGACTTGCGAAGTCCGAGATGTGAGGCATTGGTAGTCAACCAGAGTCTACAACTAGAAGAGTGAAGCTTTTAGTTCTCTTTCTCATGACATTGAGGTGTGACGTAGGCATCATATTCCATTGTTGGAGTGTGAGATTGTGTCATGTCTGCTCTTAGTGAATGGAAAACTCAGCTTGCCTTCTACTTTTCCATGTCAGTCGGTAAGAAGTGCACTCTTTCTTGCCTGACCTCTGAGTACCAGTGTTTGAGGTAGTGGTAGTGAAGGGATTGCCTCAGGGGCAAGCCCGAGCAAGAGCTCCCAAGCCGAGCCAAAAGAACAAAAATTCTCATTTCTCCTTTCAAGCGAGTTAAAGGTGCTATTTGGTTAAAAGTCCCATCTGTCGGTAAAACCTTCAAAATGGACATAGACCAATCATGCAGAGGCCTTAACAACATCTACAAGAATGGGTTAACCATAGCAAACACCCTAACTTGACCTGCCCCTCAAGCTTGATCCCTAACCTACCTAAGGTTGGAACAGATTGAAAGTATGGTATCCATAAATTCATGGTGGCTTTGCCATATCGCTAAAGAACAGAGGTCTCCTGAATCATTTTGAGCGAAGAATGGTGATTCCTCAAAGAGAAACCTCTTGAGGAAGGTTTATATCGATACTAAATGATATATGAAATATAAGATATATGAATTTTTTTAAAAAAATTATATATTATTATTCAGTATCTATATCTCCATCAGGAGGATTATCAACATCTTCATCATCATAATCTATCAATATATAATCTTTCTCGCCATCATTTATGAAGTTGTCATCATTGTCATCATCATCCTTCAACACGTTCAAATTTAGTTCATTGACAGCAACATTATCAAGTTGCACGTTATCCCTAATCAGAGGAGATGTGCTTCTAATATCGGCATTGTATTGTCCCAAGTCAGCTGTATTCTCTTCCTCCTGAGAGAAATTTTCATCTGCTTCTATCTCAAAACAAATATTTATGTCATAAACACCTCTTGATGCAATCCTTTGTATGACATGCCATTCATCTTTATATCTCATATCTTTTAGGTATATTACCTACTTTGCCTAATTAGTGAGTATGAAACGATAGGATTGGTACCATGTTCTCACAAAGTTGATGCTTGTAAAGTATGCATCTTTGTGAATACCAGTCCTATTATTGCCGATATCCCACTATTGGCATTTAAACAGGTAAACAAACCATTTTGACCATATCTTAATTGTATAATGTCCATTAGGATACCATAATATTCAATCTCTTTATCTCAACCGGTTTCCAACGTCAAAATTCCACTATTTTGAGTCTGTCTCTGCATATCAAGATCCCTTGTATGAAATCTCATGTCATCAATAATACATAAGCTATAACATAAAATCCTAAGATCGAGATGGCATGCCAAATCATATAGTGCCTCGATTGCACCATCTTCCTTATTATGATATATTAACATCATCTGCAATAACATATGTATAAGTTATGATAAATCATCTATATATATTATATATAATAAAAAGTTGAATAAAACTACTATAGTGCTTACACATTATCTGAACCAAGTTGCAAACTCCCTTTGATGTCATCCCTCGATATCTCTATTATTTTATCGCAATAATATGTCTTTATGATCTCTACAATAAATACACGCTTATTATTTATTTTACCTCATGAAAAGCATATAATATTGATTATGTAAAAGTACTTGCTCCATAAAATGATAATTTTTTTCACAATTATTTAGCATATAGAAATATGTCAGGTTGCGCTCTTCTATGTCCATATGTTTGCACTTTTTTTCACCAATGGGACGAACATTAACCTTGAAAATAGATAATGTAGATTCAATATTGGTCCACTCCTTATTTGCATTATGGTCTTCATGATTGAATCATATTTCTACATCATCAAGGTACATCGAACAGAATGTAAGATACTCTGTGGAAATATATGCTTTCACAATTGATCCTTTTGGACGTGTCTTGTTTCGCACATATTATATCAACTTATACAAAAATTTGCATATACAAAATGATAAAAATAAATGTAAAACACATGTAATTAGAATTGTAATGGTTGTAAATTAAGTAAAAAAATTAATTTTTTATTATATTATTACCACTCAATAGGATACATCTGTCGGTACTGGACTGGCCCAGTAAGCAAAGCCTTCCTTGGAAGGTGAACTGTCAAGTGTACTATAATGTCAAAAAATGATGATGGAAAATTTTTTTTGAGCTTACATAAAATTAGGACAATGTCTGACTGAAGCTTCTCAAGTATATTACTTGAAGTTTCTGACAACATAATTCTCGAAAGAAAATATCCATTTCAATAAGTGCATTCTTTACCTCTAGAGTGGAGAAACCATGCATCACAATGGATTTAAGACACTGCATCATAACATGAGAGTCATGACTCTTCATACCTAAGATATCGCCGTCTTTCAACTTCATAGGCTTGAAATGTTAGAGGCAAAACCATCAGAAAACTTTACGATTTTTAATCACTCACAAAAACTTCTTTTCTCATTTCTATGCAATATATAACTTGCAGTTGGCATTAAGTATTCCACACCATCACAGAGCACCAAGTGCAACTCATGCCATAATCCCATTCTTTCCAGGTCTAGCTGAGAATTTGAATTATCCTTTATTTTTTGCTTGATGTTAAGAAGTGTCCCAATAATATTATCATAAATATTCTTCTCAATATGCATGACATCCAAGTTATGACAATGTAGAAGATGTTGCCAATAAGGTAACTCAAAAAATATGCTCCACTTCATCTAGTTCAACACTGATTCATTATGTTTTCACTTGCAACTCCCAAAAATTTTACCGAATTTGACACTGCCAATGGCCTCTAGTTGTGCTAATATGTCATCTCCGCTCATCACATAAGGTGGATCATGCATCTCTAATTTTCTATTGAAGCATCGATTCTGATGGATTCTTCAAGAATGATTAGATGGTAAAAACTGATGATGACACATATAGGCATTTCTTTTTTCATGCTTCAGTCTAATGGAGCAGCTATTACCATTGCAAATTGGACATGCCAAATAACCTTTTGTGCTCCATCCAGATAGGTTACCATATGTCAAAAAATCATTAATTATCCATATTATTATCGCATACAATCAAAAATTTTTTTTACTAACTAAATCATATATTACAACACCAATCTCCTAAAGTTCCCTTAATTCATTGATTAAGGATCGTAGATAAATATCTATCTCATTAATAGGAGCTGTAGGTCTAGGAATAAGCAATGATAAAAATATAAATGGCACTTTCATGTATTTCTATGGTGCAAAATTGTATGGCATTAGCATAATCGGCCCCATACTATAAGCATTGCTCATGATCCTAAATGGATTGAACCATCAGATGCTAGGCTAAGATGAATGTTGCATGGGTCACTAGCAAAATAAGGATATTATTTGTCAAATTTCCTTCAAACTATAGAGTCAGCTGGATAACTAATGATATTATCCTCAGGAATTCTCATCTCATGATGCCATCTCATCACCTCGATGATCCTTGATGACTGAGAAAGTCTCTGAAGTCTTAGTGTTAATAGAAAGTATCTCAAAATCTTGTGAGGCTGCTTGTCATCTCTTTCAAAATCTTCAGCATACCTTGACTCACCACATTCTAGGCAACAATCCAAGTGTTGATGCTCTTTATAAAATGATGTACAATCATTCTTGCATGCATGCATAAGTGTATAACACAGTCCAAGTTTACGCATATACTTTTTTGCCTCTGATATGATTTTAGAAATTTTTCACTATCCGATAATGCCTCCTTGATTAAATTCAATATAAAGTTAAAGGACTTTTGACTCCAACCAAACATGGTTTTATCATGGAGAAGCTTTATCAAGTACTTAAGCTTCGAGAACTTCTTACAATTTGGATACAATGGTTTCTTGGTATTTCTCATGAGTTTTTCAAAATATCCATCATTGTATTATCTATACTATCAAGAGAGTTGTCAAAAGAGTTTTCAAAATATGCCCCATCATATAAATCATCTAACATCTCATTGATATCAATTGATTCAGACTGTTGACCTGTATGTTGATCTTTTATGTTAGTAGGTCTACATTCTCCGTGCAAATCTCAAATAGTATACTTTAGATCCATATCCCAATTCAATAAGTACTCCAATGCTGTATCTGTAGGCTAGAAGTAATTGTTGTGACTTCTCCAACAAGAATATTTGATTCTATTGGGATCATCAATTCTTTCTCATGCAAATCTTATAAAATCCCTAATACCTTGTCAGTATTCAGGTAAGATGATAGAGCGAGCATTCATCCAACTCTTATCGATATTTTTCGTCTATCCATAAGAAATTTACATCATTAAAGTATATGTTATAAAAAAGATTTTAAAAATATATGATCCTATCCAATTCTAATAGCAATAATAAGATTAATGAATACTAACTCCACCAACTCCTTCCTAATAGGTGTGGTCCTATCCCTTTAAAAAATGTATCACTTTTATTATTGCCACAACTTAATTCTTTATTCTATTTTCGAGAAAAATTCGACAGCATCTTCCTACAGTTCTCCAAGTATATGATATAGATAGATCATATTTTAACCACATCTAATATATATCTGGAGAATAAATGAGATAACTATGATAGAATTTTTCATAATAGAATAAAGAACACCGTGATAACAATAAAAAATTGATGCATTTCTGAACTATCCAAATTGGGTCATTCAAGAGCCGTTCACAGAGTCTATTTTGGGGACTCTGGGATCGACTCTTGAATGGGAGTCTAAGGTTATATCAATGCATGCATTAAATTACGAATGGATCATGACCCAGATCTGGATCGGATCCCAACTCGGATCCCGATCCCGATTCTAGACCTATGGTTCTATGCATTGAAAATTTTATAAAAATAAATATCAAATTAATCAGTTAAATTAATAAGTAATTATAAAATATAAATTCATCAATAACAACAGTTTATACGCATTAAAAATTCACTGAAGGATTCGGCTAATCCTAGTTAAAATATTAAATCATAATCACAATAAAATACAGGAACTAAACAAGTAAAAATATTAAATTATAACAAGCAAAAGCAATGTGTATGAAACAACAGGGACTAAACATAACCTAATGAAGCAAATTAGATTTTGATTTTGGGTTGAAACCCAAAATCCAAAAAAGCAGACATTATGGAAAGAAAGTTGCGGTATAAATACAAGGGTTTGCGACAACCACAAATATACCAGTATATTTGCTTCTTCTATATAACTCACCCTCCCCTCTCCCTCGCGACAACCACAGATATACCAGTATGTTTGCTTCTTCTATATAACTCACCCTCCCCTCTCCCTCTCACTAATCTCTCTCATGATGAAATTGTACGACCAATAATCCAGGCCATGAAAGTATTCAGCAAGGTAGTGATATGGAGTGTTTTCAAGATAGTTCTACTGCTACTTTTTGCAGGTATCAATCGAAAAATGGCACATCCACTTGGTTGTGGGCTGATACTAGTGTCAACTGGTCCTATGCCCTCGGCCCCAGGCCCGACGGCTATCCCCTCCCCTTCGGGCCCTGATGGTCAACCCTCAGCCTCCACGCATCTAGTCCCCCTTGGCCCCGATGCTCTGCCCCTATCGGTGCCCCTTCATATTTTTTAAAATTATTTTTTAAAAAATAATATTTTATCATTATGTTAAAAATCTAATTACTTTCATTACAAAAAATAATTTATTTTTAAATATTTTTAAATATCTTATTTTAATAATTTTATCATTATTAATTTTAAGTACTTATTATTATTTTTATTATTTTCATTATTTTTATTTATTTTTATTAATAAATTATTAATTTTTTAAAAAATATTTTTAAAAAAAAATAATTCTTTTATTTTTTTTCCTCCTCCTTCCCCCGCACACGACAACCCCCCAAACCTGACCGCTCCACCCTCGGCCATCCACCCCCAGCCCCGATGGCCGTCCCCTCCCCCTCGAGCCCTGACGGTCCACACCCGACCTCCATGCTACTAGCGCCCCCAAGACCTGATGCTCTGCCCCCTATCAGTGCCCCCCCAAATTTTTTTCAAAATTATTTTTTTAAAATAATATTTTATCATTATTTTAAGAATCTAATTATTTTCATTACAAAAAATAATTTACTTTTAAATATTTTATTTTAATAGCTTTATCATTATTATTTTTTAATACTTATTATTATTTTTATTTATTTTTATTATTTTTATTAATAAATTATTAATTTTTAAAAAATAATTTTAAAAAGTAATTCTTTTATTTTTTTCTCCTCCTCCTTCCCCCGCATGCTACAACCCACCCAAACCCGGTCGCTCCACCCCCGGCCATCCTCCCCCGACGCTGGCGGCCGTCCCCTCCCCCCGAGCCCCATCGGTCTGTCCCGAGCCCCGACGGTCCCCCCAGGCCCCGATGGCTGTCCGTTGGAACACAAAACCCCCCTCGGGCCCCAACGGCTGTCTGCGGGAACACAAAACACCCCGCCTCCTTTCCTCCGCCCCCTGACCACTCGCATCATGCGCCTCCCCCCCATGCTGCCCCCCTCTTTGCCCATGGCTTCACCCCCCCCCCTCTAGTTAGCTGAAATGAAATTAAATGGAAGAGAAAAGGTCTTACCTTTGATTGGCGTGGATTAGGGCTAAAGCCAAGCATAGAGAGGGAGTGGGAGCACGATAGTGGTGGCCGGGGCAGCGACAGCGACAGTGAGGACTAATGGTGAGAGAGGGAGAGAAGGAGTGAGAGAGCCAAGGGAGAGGGAGGGATAGAGGGAGCACGATCGGAGATGAAAATGGAGGAGAAAGAAATTAGGAGGGCGGGAGTGGGTTCAATGGGAGACGAAAATAGAGGAGGAAAGTGGGGAACAGCCCATTCGGCTTTATTTTTTTTAATTATTTTTATAAATATTTATCGATACAAAATTTGTATAGGTAAAGAGCACAATTACTTACGCAAATATTTTGCATCGAAAAATGGCCTATTTACCTACGCTAAATTAGCATCGACAAATATTTTATAAAAATTAAAAAAATTAATAAAAAAGTTTAACCATTTACCAATGCTAAGTTAGTGTAGGCAATATTAACCTAATTACCTATGCAAGAAGAAAGCATAGGTAATTAGGCTTATTGCCTATGCAAATTTAGCATCGATAAATATTTTTTTAATTTATTTTTATTTTTATAAATAATTTATCATTATCTAAATAATTTATCGATATAATTTTAAAATTTAAAGTTCATCTCTATCATTCATTATCTAAATAATTATCATTAAAGCATCATCATAAAAGATCACCTTGATCCGGTAGCTCTAGTTAAGTTGATCAATAATATTCGATTTCGATGGCCACAAATGATATAAGGATAATTATCTATGCAAATTTAATATTAGCAAATAGTTTATCATAATTAAAAAATTAATAAAAAAATATTTGCTGATGCTAAATAATCATAGGTAATTAGTTTAATTGTCTACACTTTATTTTTGTGTAGGCAATAAGCATAATTACCTATGCTTATTTAGCATTGGCAAAGGGTTTGCCAAAATAAAAAATTAAGACCACCTATTGTCAATGCTTTGGTTTAAATACCGACACAACATTTGCATTGATAATTATATTTTGTGATGTTTATTTTTAAGCATAGCTAATTATGCCCCTTTTATCGATGGTTAGAATTTTGCATAGCTAATTGCACTCTTTATCTACACAAAATTTTGCATTGATAAATGTTGCATCAGCAAATGCCCTATTTCTTATAGTGTGATACTGTTGAGCCCCCACAAGCATACTATTTCACAAGGAGATGCCAACTATTTTTATGCTGTATAAAATGCCAATGCCGAAGCTTATGCTGGATGCTAAATGAAATTTCAAATGCTAGGAAGCTGAATTTCAATTTTTAAAAAGTTGGTTTCAAGAATAATTTTATATCAAAATGAAATTCTACCTGAACTGAATACACATATCCATATATATTCTTGAGTAGTATTTCAAGAGAAGGCTCTTTTTTCTATTTCCTTACTTGCACATATATATATAAGCTGAAGAACAATAGAAATTAAACTTGCTTTTCAAAATGGATCTTTTCATAGCAAATACCATAAAGAAAATATCAAGATTAGATAGAAAACCCACTTACCTCAAATGACTATTGAACTACTTTGATGCTTGGCTCTCCCAAAGCTCTCCTTAAGCTCTCTTTCTTGTCCTATAAGGTTTATACATACTGATTAATACAACACTTACATGATACATAACTATGAAATTGCTTGCTTTGCTTCTTAGGTTTATTCTTTAGCTCTTCTAATTCTTGCTTTATTCTATTCTATTTTACCCCACTTAGGATTAACTAAACCTCATCATAAATCCTACAATTTTTAGTAATTCAGCTGTATTCCATCTTCATAAGTTATCCCAAATTCGGTCTACACAAATTCTAACTCTTTTGCTGAAATAATTCAGGCTGACTTTAATAAAATTGACAACAGCTACATAAACCTTCGAATTCAGGTTTAAATGCATGATTTACTTCATCAAAACATCAAATCTGAGAGTAGCTATTCAAGGTTCCATTTAAATTTTATTTAGGAATTAAAATTTTTATCTTAAGAGATCAAAACCCCTACTGAAATCATCACAGTCTTCCTTCTTTTCCAGCTGCCAACAAATTCTGCAACCTTCTTCTTTTAATTCAAAATCCCTTTTTCTTGCTGAATTTCTCTTAATTTCCAACTGAGAACCTAATTTTCTACAGCTCCTCTCCCTCTCTATTCTTTCTATTTTACCAAAGAACCAAAACAGCAAATAAGGGAGAACCGGTAGGCAAGCTTTGATAATGAATAATTTAAGGAGCAAACTTGCTAGGTGTCAATCCATGAAAATTTAAAAAATAAAGGACATGATAAGGTGCTGCTACAAGAAATTTTCAGCTCTTTATTTATATCATGAAGCTACTGAGTTATCCGTTGAAAATTATTTAAAAATTCAAGCCTTTAAAACATTAGAACAAACTTCGTCTCTCAGATTTTCTGTAGCTTAGTCGACTCACCTAAGATTGAGTCGACTCAGACTTAGTTGACCCATGTAAAACCTAGTCGACTCACTTGCATACCACCATAATTTTTTTTCTGAAACTTCATATTTCTGTCTGGCACTACTACCTAAGACATAGTCGGCTCAACCCCTGCTTAAGTCAGTTAAGTGGCAAAAATTATTATAAATTATGAATTTAAATTACAAAATTGCCACACATCTAATTTTTAAGATATTCTTCAAAATATCAACTCATTCTAGGATCAAAAATCACTTAAATTCAGCTTTCAAATCACTATTATCGATCTAATTTTTCAACCATTTTTTCTCTTAATTAATAACTAGATTTATGCTTTATTCATGCTAATCACTTAATATCCAAATGTTCAAGTATGTCACGATCAAATGCTATACTATACTATATATAAATGAATATTGAACATGAATGCAAAACTTTTCAAATCCCCACATTCTTGGATCGGGATGTTACAGGAACAATATCCAAAGATTGTGGGATAGCAATGGTCACCAGTTGATAAAGTTGAGGCTCTAAAGCATGGATCCTTTAGTGCTTCAAATGGAGTTGGATGGCCAGTGTGGGGAGTGATATGCCAATGTCCTTCTCACCTCTCGACGGGATGCTTACCGACTTAGAGAATGCCGTTCTTACCAGACAGGTATCAATTAAGAAAATTCAAGAGGCCTTCTAGTCTATGGTGGAAGACAAAGCTCCGAGACCGATTGATTCCCCCATCCTCCCTATTTTATGGAGGCATTGGGCTATTATTTTGCCATGAGATGATTGCAGCATGCAGTAGTTTTTCCCCTTGTTGGTGATGCCAGAAACTTTGAAGAGATATTTGTCATCTTGATCTTGAAGAGCTTGGATGCTTGCTAGCCTAGCTGCTACAGACCAATCATTTTTTGCACTATCCTATACAAAGCTATCGTGAAAATCATGGTGATTAGAATGAAGTCGATTCTCCCTCACCTCAATCCGAAGTAGGGGCATTTGTGGGTGATTAGAGTATCATAGATAATATCCTTATTGTATAGGAGTTTATATATGATCTCCTGTAGGCCTCTTGTCGCCGTTGTCTTACAGCCATCAAGTTGGGGGATATGAAGAGATCTTAAGATTATATATAATAGAACCTTTCGGTGCTGGCCATGGAGAGTTTTTGGTCCCATGAGATGTGGATCAGCAAGATTTTTGGCTATGTGTATATCCCATCTTATGCTATTTTGGTCAATGGAATCTTGATGGAGTTCTTTACTTATTCAATTAGCTTACATCATGATTGCCCCTATCCCTGTACCTCTTTATCATTTGTGCTGATGTATTATCTTGCAGTACCCTCTGAGCTACTACCCCAAACTTGGTTTTGGATACTTATATGCCAGCTTCAAGGGCCCAATTAATCTCACATCTCCCCTTTGCTGATGCTTGCTTACTGCTTGTCCGTGCTACTTAATAGAATTTGGTGGCTCTTAGGAGAATTTTGGAGTACTATTGTTCTGCTTCTGGCTTAAAGGTGAATCTCCTAAAATCAATAGTTTGTTCTAGCTTGAAGATAAAGCCACAATTAAATGTTGCAATTAGTGTTCTGATCATTAATCAGAGACTACAAAGGGTAGTGTGTAATGCTATTGAGTAGAGGGTCTTGAAACGATTGCATAGTTGGCAGTCAAGATCAGTATCCATGATAGGTAGGATAACACTGGTGAGACTAGTTCTTAGCTCTATTCTATATTTCTTATAACTAACATTGTGCTTCCAAAATCCTTCTTGATAAAGCTTAAGAAATTGTTTAGAAACTTTCTATTGGGGGGGGGGGGGTAGTGTTGAAGAAAATATGCAGTAGTGCTATGCATGTGACTTTAAAATTTTTATGCAGCAAAAATAAAAGATTAAATAATTTAATCTCAATTACATGCATAAGATCTAATCTTAGACTACTACATAATAATCTATGATATAAAAAATATATACTTTAGATCTAAAAATAAAAATACATCGATCTCATCGATGCTGAAATTCTAGATCTAACTATTAGATCTAACATGGCGATTAGGATAAAATACAAAACATTACCAAACAACTTTGATATTATTTTTTGCTAGTCCAACGATTAGAGAAGGTATTTCTCAGATCACTTATAGCCACACGAAGTCATCTGACCTCTATAAAAAAATTCATATGAAGATTGATACAGATCAGAGATTTGGAGGTGCTAGCCTACAAGCAACTTTGACGGCTGATCTCTTTCTTTTTCTTCAAGCACCTTGGACACTCCAAAGGATGAAAAGATTTAGAGGAGGAAGAGAGGAGGAGGAGAAGATCTCTGAAAAAATAAAAAATAGCAAGGGATGGGATGTCTAATGCCAAGAAGAGGTGACCCCTTTTTATAGGCAAAGACTAGGGTTTTTCATCCAAGAGAAGAGGGCCATAATCACCACGCCACAAACCAGTTTTAGGCATCCAAAAAATTCCAAAAAAAGCTCTACAATGTGGAGAAGAATTTTGGTGTCTCATACATCTAAGAACTCTCCAAAAAAAATAAAGAAAAAATTATTATGGTGACAACAAGCTTCCTTGTATGAAAATTTTTTTTTCTTATTTTCATCTTATCTCTAATTCAGATCGCATTCGAATTTGACAAGAGATAGGATTATGAGTCATCAATCATTGCTGCCCACCCTTATTGGGTCTACTACTTTGACACCAAAAAGGTTAAGCCAAATCCTATTTGGTGTGGAGATATGGGCAAGGGTCCAAGTGTGGTGCAAGGAGATAAGGATAGAGTCCAAGTTGCAAGGACTCTTCATTCCTAATTTGATTTTAATCCAAATCAAATGTGGATTGAACCCACTGATAAAAATGAATCTAATCTAATTAGAAATCTATATATCTCATTAAATTTCTAACTCATTTAAGAATGAGCTGATTCTAAATCCTGATCGAATCAAGATCAATTTTTTTTTTATAATCAGGATTGATCATATCAAACCCAATCTGAGTCGAACTAAATCTAATTTATTTAGACTTGATCTAAAGTTCTTTATTTAATTAAATTAAATCAATTACTAATTAATTCTTTATTAATAGTAGAGTTTCAGTCCCAATGAGACTCTCCTTCATAGTCCTAGTCCCAGTAGAACTCATCACCAGAGTCATAATTCAATTGGACTCTTCAGCCATCAGATCTGATCAAATTTTTTAATGCGTGTGACCTCATAGGTTCGAACCTAGATCGGTAGCATAGAAATAAATTCTTATACCAATCAATATAACTATCTAACAATAGTAATCCAATGATCGGATAGGTTGAAGTATTGCAAAGCAACCTTCTAGAACCTACTGGCATATGGTTACCGTATAATTTATCTCTTTGACCCAAATACTCAAGGTGATTTAGGGTTTAACTGTTAACCCTAATTTAGTTGACTACATTATATTTCAACCTTTTAAATTCATCTCATAGATTATCCTGATCAAGATTTTGCTAAATTGAAATACACTGATGCATATCTTCTACTAATTCAGAGGGATTAATTTCATCTTGACTACACACTGACTTGATAAGTACTTGACTGCATCCAGTATCCTTTCATCATTGAATTAAAAACTCAGATGGTTCAGTACTAAAGTACAATGAGTGGCATAAAAGTCACCATGATGGTCTCAGGTTTGAGGGATACTTATACCTATATCCTTCACGAGCTATTTTTGACAGCAGAGTGCTCGGCACATGGTCACATTCAATATGAATGTACTCCTACATTCCATCTGCATACCATAATAGTGTCTCCACACTCTTTGGTTAAGAGGATAACTAACTCATATAACACACAATGATCTACACTTGATATCACTATCATCCTAGTAATAGCGTATCGTTTGGTTGTAAATATTTTTAAGGACTTAACGATAAATCCTCCTTTGTTGATTAATTATAGTCCTAAGGACTTCATTACAACATAGGAGTTCAAAAATGATAAATTTATCATTAAAATATCAAATAATTTTTATTAATAAAAATTTATATATAATTTATAAAATACACACAATCATTTAATGATTGACTTTGGGATACATTTCTCAACAACTCGCATTTGGACGAAAGCCAATCGGTATAGTATCGTATACCCATCTTCAATTTGTGATCATCGAACTCCTTAATTTTGAGGGCTTTAGTAAAGGAGTCAGTCAGATTTTTCTTTCCATCGATCTTCTGAAGGTCGACATCACCTTGATCCATGATCTTCCGAATAAGGTGATAGTGGTGCAGAATATGCTTGGTGCGCTGATGGGACCTTAGCTCCTTGGCTTGAGCAATGGCTCCAGTATTATCGCAGTATAACAAAACAGGATCATCAATGGAAGGTGTCAGTCCAAGCTCATCGATGAACTTCCGCAACCATATAGCTTCCTTCACAGCATCGGATGTCGCGATATACTCCGCTTCGTAAACAGAGTCTGCCACAGTATGCTACTTAAAACTTTTTCAACAGATCGCTCCACCGTTTAGGATAAAAATATAATTCGACATATTTTTACTATCATTATGGTCTGACTGAAAGCTGGAGTCGGTAAACCCGACTAGTTTCAAGTCAGTTTCACTAGATACAAGCCACTGATCCTTAGTATTTCTCAAATACTTAAGAATGATCTTTACGACCTTTTAGTGGTTCTCTTCTGGATTAGACTGGTATATGCTCACTATCTCTAGTGAGTATACCACGTCTGATCTCATACATGTCATGGTGTATATAATAGAACCTACTGCCGAAGCATATGTGTTGCCCAGCTATGCAACCCAAGAGGGGGGGGTGAATTGGGTTTCTAAAATTTTTAAACTTAACTTTCAACTTATGAAAATTATTTAACAATAGCAAGATAAGTAAGGAGAGTGTAATTAATTCAAGGCCAATGGTTGAATGCAAGAATGCAAGAGAATAAAGAAGTTCTAAAGGAGAGCAATTAAGCACAACACAAACAAGAGGATTTATAGTGGTTCGGTGCTAACCTTGCACCTACATCCACTCCCTAAGCTCCTACTTGGGAATACCAATCTACTAAACTGTATTCAACTTGAATACACTCATCGAAACCTCCGACTCTAGCTATCCCAAGCTAGAACACTTATTTTCCGGGTACAAGCCAACCCAATACAATCCGATTCAAGATTCGGATCAACCTTCTCACGTTTTGGAACCCTTTCAAAATAGAAATAATAACTCAAAAAGAGTATTATAATTAATTACACAAAAATACAGATGAAGCTCCTTTAATGAGCGAATGAAGCTTTAAATATACTTTACTCAAATAGAAGAAAGCTCTTTCTGATTTTCTCAAGGTGGTTGGAGACTTGAATGAGTACTTGAGGAGTTGGTGAACTTGAATTAAAAGCTTCTTGAATACTTTAAGTGAGCTCTTGCTTAGGGCTGAAATGTATACTTGAAATCCTTTTCAAAACCCTTCTATTTTTCTCTCTACTTTGATTCCCTCCTTTAAGTCCCTTTTTATAACTTCAAATAATGGTGGAGAGTAATCTGGGTTGAAATAGAGCTATTAGAGCACATTAAATGAGCATTAAATATAATTGAAATGGGTTAAAAACTAACCGTTGCGGAACTTTTCCATCACAAGGGTCGACTCATAGGGTCGACTCATGCTCATGGGTCGACTCATAGGATCAACCTCTGTGGAACAGAATAGAAAATGACTGTTCTGTAATTTTGACTTGCAAAGCAGCAGAGGTCGACTCATAAGGTTGACTCATACCAATAGGTCGACTCATAGGGTCGACTCACAGAGAGTGCCGGCCAAAATTTCAGTGTGCCGTTCAGCTCTTTAAGCCATTAGTCGACTCATGGGGTCGACTCAAAAATAAAAACCTGATTTTCTTGCAAAATATACTTTCAAAAATATTAAAATTTTCTTCAATAGGCTGCACGTCTTTTGTTCTTGCTCTTGAGGCTTTTGAATCAGGTATTGATAAAATTATGATTTTGCCCCTGAAATGCAATAAGTCTTTTTCCAAGCAAAGATCATTAGTAATCCCCTCAAATACTTTGTAATCATCAAAATCAATTCAAGGAGCAACAATCTCTCTCTTTTTGATGATGACAAAATACTTGAGCAAAAGCATATATAAAGCATTGAACATGAATTTTAAATTTATAAAGATGCATCACTTAAATATCATAGCCAAGTATTGGAACGAAATGCATCATAAGCAGTTTTAAGATAGATTTGAAATTTGCTATAAAATTGAAATTTGGTTATAAATTTAAAATTTGCTTATAAATTTGAAATTTGCTTATAGTTCAATCTGTATTGCTCTTTTGCTCAATCTCGATTTCGATTTTTGAATTTTTGCTCAATCTCAATCTTAATGTTCAATCTTTACTGCTCTTATTGCTTTGCTCAATCTCATCAATCTTGATTCTCTACTCCCCCTTTTTGACAGCATCAATTGAGATTCTCTACTCTCCTTTTTTTTTGAATATATTTTCTATTCTTTCCTTTTGATAGGATCAATTTTACTTCTTTAGCTTCCTTCTTTAATTGCTTGTTTCTGTATTGCTTATTGTTTTACTCCCCCTCAATATAGCAATCGTAAAAGATATATCAATTTGGTCATTGAAAAGATATTGCTATTCAAGTATTTCACAATTTAA
Organism: Elaeis guineensis; assembly: GCF_000442705.2. NCBI lineage: Eukaryota > Viridiplantae > Streptophyta > Magnoliopsida > Arecales > Arecaceae > Elaeis > Elaeis guineensis. The sequence goes on from NC_025996.2 coordinate 129,355,240, forward strand.
AAGTAATTCAAGTTGATCACATTCAGAGATATTCATTGAAAGTCAAAGTGTATATATATATTCAAAAGATGAGTGAGTACAAAGATGTTTTAATACATAAGTGTTGACTTAGAGTACAAAAGACATAGATAGAAACTATCCAAAAGTCAAACAGTCAACATTGCATTACATGGCCTACAAGATAGATCCTAGACAAAAACTAAAGAAAAGACTGACTACACTGGATCTAGTAGATATCATGACTGGATGAATCGGAGTCTGATGAATTAGAGATGGGGTGAGGAGATGAAGGATCATGTCCACGAGGTTGACCTCGACCGCATCTACCTCTGCCATGGGTAGAGGTGCCAGCACGAGTGGACGGGTGAGAAGATCCTGAAGCCTGAGATGCAAACGACTGAGCTACAAGAGAGAGTCTGATGGTGTCCAGAAGGTTCAAAGCTCTCGAAATAGATTGTAGCAGTGCAGTGAACTGAGTGAAAGCATGCTCACTAGAGCCCCTGATCTCTCTCCTCAGAAAATCAAAGCCACTCTCCAAGACTCCTCACAGTTTGGCTACCTCCGTAGATAGGTCTGAGACCTTAGTGATGTCCCCATGTAGCTGTGGATGGGCCAGAGCTAGCACTTGCCTCTGCAAGTCAAATACTCTGCCAGTCAGTCTCACTACACAACCCTCAAGCTGCTCGATGCGAACTGACTGATCAGAAATCATCTGAAACACAGTGGAGATGTGGGGGATCAGTGTCTGATCAGATACATCGTGAGATGTCGATCCTTTAGCAAAAGCTGAAGTACCCATCTGACGAGATAGTATGAAAGCTACGTGCTGAGATATCATCTCTATCTGGTCATCAGCCAATCTGATCTCTGAGAGATGTGCTCTGCTGTCTGGCTACTGGACTGAAGTGTGCCTCCTCATAGACTCTGACGGCCCAGCCTCATGGTTAGAAACAAACTGAATGTCTAGAGATACAGCCCTGTGATCACGGAGAGGTGATGATGGTCCTTCCTCCTCTGGTCTGTCCTCAGCTCTCTCTTCCACACCTTTTGTCCAACCACCATCGATCTTGAAAAATCCCATGCAGTGCAGAGTATGGCGGTTGATACTGTCGGAGTGAGAAAGCCTAGCTACTGCCTCCCCCTCAAAGCTAACTCCAAACCTCCTGAATACTAAAGTGAGAGTTATACCGAAAGGCAAATGTGCCTTGGACCTATTCAAGGTCTCTCTTATAGCTTCAATCATCAATGCCGGGAGGTTCAGGGGGGTTTGAGTAATAACATGATACATAATGCAGATGTCCCGGCCAGAGAGGAGATCATGTCTACCACTTCTAGGAAAGAATAACTTAGTTACCATTTGGTGTAGTAGCCTCATCTCAATGGAAAGGATCTTGGCCTCCAATTTGTTTAGGCTTTCTGTGAAGGTTCTTCCTAGAATTACATTTATTCCCTCCTCCTTAACTGGGAGTTCCATGTTTGTGTATCCCTCACAGGGTAAATGAAGAATTTCTCCCAAAAGCATAGGATCAAGGCTAATTTCTATACCCTTGACTGTGGATTTTACTGTTTCATTGTTGTATCCCAAATTCAGATAAAATTCTCTAACAAGATCCACAAAGGTATTTTCTTTTAGAGAGCAGTAGAATTCCCAACCTTGGTCTTTAATTTTTGATCCGATAGAGAACCCCTCCTTTTCAAAAAATTTGAAATCAATATTTTTGCCGGGCTCTACCTTTCTATCGGAGAAGAGTATCTTACTGGGGCTAATTGGAGACCGAGATGTAGCTGGAGCAGATGCCGGAGCAGGATTTGAAGCTGATGTAGTCTCCATTGCTTGTCTCTTTCGATGCACACTTTCTTCCACCCGCAGACTGATTTCCTCCTTTGTGGAAGCTTCATTTTCAGAGCCATTTGCACAACCAGAGCTAGCAAGAATCTTAGGAGAGCAAATGTATGGAGAGATAAAAGGTTTTTAGGGGAAGGGTAAGGATTTTGGAGAAGAGGAGTGCCGATTTGGAGAAGATGGGTAGAGTCTAGGGCAAGCTCGACTCGCTCTAAATGAAGAAGGAGAAAAGGGAGGAGCTTGGTTCCAAGAGGGCGATTTTGAGAATGAGAGATGGTGGGAGAAGAGTTTTTGGGGAAGAACTTGGGTTTGAGAAAGAAGAGAGGGAGTCTTTTGGCTTGGTGGAAGGAAGAAGATGAAGAGTTGGGTCGGCTCAAGGGAGGTTTTCCAACAAAAGGAAGCGCCCGACAGATTTGGTCAAAAATTACAAGTTTACCCTAGGGTCGACCCTGGGGGTCAACCATGGCACAGAGAAATTCAGAAAAATGATGAAAATAATTTCAAAAAAATTTGAAATATTAGGAGAATGATGTTTACCCAAAAATTGATTATGAGAATGATAATTTTGGACATTTGAGCTCTAAAGAAAAGATGAGAATTAAGCTAAAGGATGTTTAGTGGTGATACATTGAAATCAGAGAGACACTTAAGCAGATGGATCAAGGATTCCTAGTTTTCTCCTAATTTCACAAAATCTATCTTCACTTAAGACCTTGGTAACGATGTCAGCTAATTGTCTTTCAGTACAAACATAGTCAAAAATTATGTCTTTATTTTGAACATGTTCTCTTATGAAATGATATCTAATTTCAATATATTTTGACCTAGAATATTGAATTGAATTTTTAGTGAGATTTATAGCACTAGTGTTATCACATCTTATGGGAGTTTCATTTAGTTTGATACCAAAGTCTTCGAGTTGTTGCTTGATCCACAAGATTTGAGCACAACAACTTTTGGTTGTAATGTATTCGGCCTCGACCATATACAGTGCTACCGAATTTTGTTTCTTGCTAAACCAAGAGATTAGATTTGCTCCAAGAAATTAGCAAGTTTTACTAGTACTTTTTCTATCTAATTTACATCCAGCAAAATCGACATCTGAATATCCTATTAAATCAATTAATGAGTCCTTAGAATACCATAATCCTAGAGTTTGTGTACCATTTAAATATCTAAGAATTCTTTTAACAGCATTCAAGTGTGATTCTTTTGGATTTGATTGAAATTGAGTACACATGCAAACACTAAACATGATATCAAGTCTACTAGCAGTTAAATATAATAGAGAACCAATCATGCCTCTATAAAATTTTAAGTCTACACTCTTACCTTCTTCATCCTTGTCAAGCTTGCATGTTGGGCTCATAGGTATGCCAATCGGTTTGGAGTTCTCCATTCCAAATCTCTTGAGTAATTCTCTTGTGTACTTACTTTGGATGATGGAGATTTCTTCCTTTATTTGTTTAATTTGCAGTCCGAGGAAGAATGTAAGTTCTCCCATCATGCTCATCTCGAACTCCCCCTGCATGAGCTTTGCAAAATCTTGACAAAGAGTTTCATTAGTAGACCCAAAAATAATATCATCAACATATATTTGTATAACTAATATATCATCTTGATTTCTTTTAATGAATAGGGTTGTGTCTATATTTCTTTTTGAAAAGTCATTATTAAGTAAAAATTTGCTTAGCCTTTCATATCAAACCCTGGGTGCTTGTTTCAAACCATATAGAGCTTTATTTAATTTAAAAAACGTGATTAGGAAAAGCATGATTTTCAAAACCTGAGGGTTGTTCTACATAGACTTCTTCAGCAATATATCCATTTAAAAAGGTACTTTTGACATCCATTTAGAATAATTTAAATCTCATAAAGCAAGCAAATGCAAATAGAAGTCTAATTGCCTCTAATCTAGCAATAGGTGCAAAAGTCTCATCAAAATCAATTCCTTCTTCTTGATTATAACCTTTTGCAGCTAATCTTGCCTTATTTCTTATCACATTTTCATGTTCATCTAATTTATTCCTATATATCCATTTTGTGCCAATTGTTGAGTAGTTTTTAGGTCTTGATACTAATGTCCATATATTATTTCTTTCAAATTGATTAAGTTCTTCTTGCATTGCATTAATCCAATTATAATCTTTTTCAGCTTCATCTATAGTTTTAGGTTCAAGATGAGAGACTAAAGCATAATGATTGAATGCATCTTTAAGAGAAGAACGAGTTCTTACCCTATGTGTAGGATCACCAATGATTAGTTTCTTGGGGTGATTGTGATCATACCTCCATTCTTTGGGTAGATGGTTTGTACCTTGAGGTTATTTTTGTCGTTCTTCACCTTCCTCATCTTGTTTGTCTTCATGTTCTTCATCATCTTGAATTGTTGAATCTTTTAGAGTGATCTCCTTCATCCCTTCTATAAGAGGATCTGCATCATCAAAATCTTCATTCTTTCTTGAAGGAAGATCGTTAGTTTCATCAAAGACAACATGTATTGACTCCTCTACTACTAAGGTTCTTTTGTTAAAAACTCTAAAGGCTTTACTAGAGGAGGAGTAATCAAGAAAAATTGCTTCATCGGATTTTGCATCAAACTTTCCTAGTCTTTCTTTACCATTATTTAACACAAAATATCGGCAATCAAAAATATAAAAATATGCAATGTTTGATTTTCTTTCTTTCCAAAGCTCATAGGGAGTTTTCTTTAAAATTTATCTAATTAAAGCATGATTTAATATATAACATGCTGTGTTAATAGCTTCCGTCTAAAAGTATCTTGGAAGGTTGCTTTCACATAGCATGGTACGGCCATTTCTTCAAGGGTTCTAATTTTTTTTTCTACTATCCCATTTTGCTGGGGTATCCTAGGTGCTGAAAAATTATGGCCTATTCTTTTTTCATCACAAAACTTTTCAAAATCTTGATTTTTAAATTCGATTCCATGATCACTTCAAATATTTTGAATTGAAAAACCTTTCTCATTTGTGACTTTTTGATAAAATTTAGAGAAAACTTGAAAAGTTTCATCCTTGTGTGCCAAAAAAAAAATTCATATAAAATGAGAAAAATCATCAATAATTACAAAACCATATCATTTTCCTCCTAGACTAGTAGTTCTGGTAGGTCCAAATAAATTCATATGCAATAGTTCTAATGGCCTAGAAGTTGAAACAATATTTTTAGATTTGAATGAAACTCTTGTTTGTTTACCTAGTTGGCATGCATCACAAATTTTATCCTTTTCAAAATTTAATTTGGGTAAACCAATAACCAATTCCTTCTTAATGAGTTTTGAAAGTGAGTGCATGCTAATATGTGCAAGCCTACGATGCCAAAGCCAACTAGTTTCATTAATCTTGGAATTCAATTATACTAGGCATTGCATGTTTATTTTGGATAGATCATTCAAATCTACCCTATAAACATTGCCATGTCTATGCCCAATAAGTTTAATGCCTTCATTAATAGGACTAGTTACAATGCAAACAGAAGATTCAAAAATAACTTTATATCTTTTATCACAGAATTGACTGATGCTTAATAAATTATGTTTTAAACCATCTACTAATAAAATATTTTTAATAAACTTGGAGGGAGTGATACCAATGTTACCTATACCGATGATCTTTTCTTTACCATTGTCTTCAAAAGTAACCATCCCTCCATTCTTAGCATCAAGTGTGATGAATTGAGATTCATCACCAGTCATGTGTCTCGAGCATCTGCTATCAAGATACCATTTTCGGTTTGCTCCTTGGAATGCTAGACACATCTGCAAGAAAAAGTCAAGTTTTTACTTTAGGTACCCAAGCTTTCTTGGATCCTTTTTGGTTAGTCACAATGGTTCCTTTTGGAACCCATATTTTCTTTGCATTAGAATTTATGGATTTGTTAGAGAGACATGTGTATGACTTGTGACCTATTCTACCACATTTGAAGTAAGTGATGTTTGAGAACTTATTGTTTGAAGAGTTTACATAGATATTTTTTAGAAATTTTTATTTCTTTAAGAGGTTGTAACCAAGACCAGTCTGATCATAAACAACCTTTTGATTTTCAAGAATCATATTGAGTTTATTAGAACTTAAAGTGAATTTTTCAACTATTGATTTTAGCTTGGCAATTTCATTCTTTAAGTTCAGATTTTTTTGAAGCAAGATAGATTTTTCATTTGAAATGCTCTCATTTTATTTTAGTAGAGATTGATTCTTTGATTTTAACTCTTTGTTCTTTACCCCTAGCTTCTTTAGTTCATCAATTAAATCATAAAAAGCTTCATGAAGTTCTTCAGAGGTAAAGTCAATAGGAGTTGAAGAATTTACCTCATTTTCATGTGCCATAAGGCACAAGTTGGCTTGTTTAGTTGAGTCTTCTTCTTCGGAGCATATGTGTTGGCGTACATAATAGAACCTACTACCGAAGCATATGTGTTGCCTAGCTATGCAACCCAAGAGGGGGGGGGGTGAATTGGGTTTCTAAAAATTTTAAACTTAACTTTTAACTTAAGAAGATTATTTAACAATAGCAAGATAAGTAAGGAGAGTGTAATTAATTCAAGGCCAATGGTTGAATGCAAGAATGCAAGAGAATAAAGAAGTTCTAAAGGAGAGCAATTAAGCACAATACAAACAAGAGGATTTATAGTGGTTCGGTGCCAACCTTGCACCTACATCCACTCCCCAAGCTCCTACTTGAGAATACCAATCCACTAAACTGTATTCAACTTGAATACACTCGTCGGAACATTCGACTCTAGCTATCCCAAGCTAGAACACTTATTTCTCAGGTACAAGCCAACCTAATACAATCCGATTCAAGGTTCGGATCAATCTTCCCATATTTTGGAACCCTTCCAAAACAAAAATAATAACTCAAAAAGAGTATTACAATTAATTACACAAAAATACAGATGAAGCTCCTTTAATGAGCGAATGAAGCTTTAAATACACTTTACTCAAATAGAAGAAAGCTTTTTCTGATTTTCTCAAGGTGGTTGAAGACTTGAATGAGCACTTGAGGAGTTGGTGAACTTGAATTAAAAGCTTCTTGAATGCTTTAAGTGAGCTCTTGTTTAGGACTGAAATGTATGCTTGAAATCCTTTTCAAAACCCTTCTATTTTTCTCTCTATTTTGATTTCCTCCTTTAAGTCCCTTTTTATAACTTTAAATAATGGTGGAGAGTAATCTGGACTGAAATAGAGCCGTTAGAGTACATTAAATGAGCATTAAATGCAATTGAAATGGGTTAAAAACTAGCCGTTGCGAAACTTTTCCATCATAGGGGTCGACTCATAGGGTCGACTCATGCTCATGGGTCGACTCATAGGGTCGACCTCTGTGGAACAGAACAGAAAATGACTGTTCTGTAATTTTGGCCTGCAAAGCAGCAGAGGTCGACTTATAGGGTCGACTCACAGATAGTGCCAGCCAAAATTTCAGCGTGTCGTTCAGCTCTTTAAGTCATGAGTCGACTCATGGGGTCAACTCAAAAATAAAAACTTGATTTTCTTGTAAAATATACTTCCAAAAATGTTGAAATTTTCTTCAGTAGGCTGCACGTCTTTTGTTCTTACTCTTGAGGCTTCTGAATCAGGTATTGATAAAATTATGATTTTATCCCTGAAATGCAATAAGTCTTTTTCCAAGCTTAGATCATTAGTAATCCCCTCAAATGCTTTGTAATCATCAAAATCAATTCAAGGAGCAACAATATGGAACTCTACTCATACGCTCTTTCTCTTGAGGAGTTATCAGACAATCTCCTTTCGAAAGAAAAATTCTATGGTCTATCGAAAGATAGCCTTTCTTGAAATTTTTTATGCTGAATCGGTTCAGTTGGTATCTATGCATGTGGATTGAGAGAGCCTAAGTAGCCTCTTAGATCTATCCCTATAGATCTTCATCCCTAGGATGTAGGCTGCTTCTCCCAGATCCTTCATGGAGAATTGTAACGATAGCTATACTTTTATTTTCTGTTATGCAGGAATATTATTTTTGATTAAGAGAATATTATTTATATACAAAATAAGAAATATAATTATTGAACCATTAGTCTACTTATATATGTGGGATTCCTCTCCATTCCTAACGAAGCCATACATTCTGATCACCTTATCAAAATATATGTTTCAACTCGAGATGCTTGCTTCAATTCATAAATGGATCTCTGAAGCTTGCACACTTTAGACTCATTTGTGGATGTGAATCTCTCAGGTTGTATCATATACATCTCTTTATTCAGCTTTCTATTTAGAAAAGCTGACTTCACATTCATTTGCCAAACTTCATAGTCCAGATATGTTGCTATCGCAGGTATGATCTGAATGGATTTGAGCATTGCCACAGGAGAAAATATCTCGTTATAGTCAATACCATAACATTGACGATAATCTTTGACAACCAAATGGACTTTATAGATCTTCACCTTCCCATCTGTGCCACTCTTCTTTTTGAAGATCCACTTACACCTTATAGGTTTTACCCTTCAGATGGGTCAACCAATATCCATACATCATTGACCTTCATGAACTCCATCTCGAATTTTATGACTTCAAGCTATTTATCAGAGTCAAACCTTTGCATCATATCCATATAGGTGATCGGATCCTAATCATTCTCATCGAGTTCAACAGGATCCCCATCTCGGATCAAGAAATCTAAGTATCTGTCCGACTAACGCTGTACTCTACCGGATCGCCTTAAGGATATTTGTGTATTGGGCTTCGAATTTGATCTCATTAAATCCAATTCAGATTCAATCATTGGTGTCAGTTCTTCTACCTGTCGAACTTCGTCAAGCTCGATTGTAGAGGCACTTATTCCTTCACTAAGAAATTTTTTTTTCAAAAAATGTTCCTTACTGCTGACAAATACTTTTTGTTCAGCAGATAAATAAAAGTAATATCCCCTTATTTCTTTGGAGTACCCTATAAAATTATATTTATCGGACCTAGGACTGAGCTTGTCAGTTTGTAATCATTTAACATAAGTCGAACACCCCCAAACCCTGAAGTAAGAGAGGTTCAGCCTACGTTCAGACCATATCTCATATGGTGTCTTACTAACTAACTTGCTCAGAATATTATTGAGCATAAGACAGGCTATTTCAAGTGCATATGCTCAAAAGGAGATTAGTAGAGTTGCAAACTCCATCATAGATTGAACCATATCTAACAAAATTTGATTTCTTCTTTTTGAGATACCATTATGCTGTGGTATCCCTAGAGAGATCCATTATGAGAGAATCTCATTCTCTCCTAGATATGTCAGAAATTTACTAGAGAGATATTCACCCCTTCGATCAGATTGAAGAGTTTTAATATTTCTTTTAATTTATTTCTCTATTTCGTTGCAGAACCATTTGAATATTTCAAATGATTCGGACTGATGTTTCATCAAGTAGATGTACCATACCTAGATAGATCGTTTATGAACATAATGAAATAGCTATACCCCCCTCTGGTACATCTGCTCATGGATCCATATACATCAGTACGTATCAGACTCAATACATCACTGGCTCATTCATCTTTTTCAGTAAAAGGTAATTTGATCATCTTTTCAAGCAAATAAGACTTACAGATAGGTAACGATTCATAATCGTCTTTATCAAGATTTTTTTCTTGAGCTAATATGTTCATCCTGTTTTTATTGATATGACCTAACCTATAATGCCAAAGGTAGATATCTATGACATCATCTATTCTAGAATATTTATTTGAAATGTACATTACATTAGGCCTAGATACAACATAGATACCATTGTTCAACTTTTCACGTAAAATTATAACACCATTCAAAATGATATCATAAAAGATTTTCTTTATTAATATTTTGTAATTAGACTTGGCCAAAAGTCCTACAGAAATAACATTCAAAAAAAAATTAAGATAGTAATAACACTCATCAAGAACAATGTACTGAGACTCAAATATAAGCTTGACGATTTTTAAAGCGAGAACTGAAACTGATCTTCCATCTCCAACGTTCAGAAATCTCTCATCTTTTTCAAATCTTCTATTGATCTGAAGATCCTGCAATGAATTGTAAATATGAATAGAACTTTCGGTATCCAATATCCAGATCATTGTATCAATAAGAGAGAAGTTATAAGGTATTATCACATAGTACCTTATCCAGCAACCGATTGCTGCTTCTTCTTTGGCCTGTTTGGGTCAAGAAAAGCTTTATACTAAGGATAGTTTCTCTTTCAGTGACCCTGCTTCTTACAAAAGAAATACTCTATCTGATTTTGATCAATCTTTAACTTGAATTTCTAGGACTGACTCTTAGCACCTGGCATCTTCTTATTCTTTTTCTTTTTTTTCTTTCTTAAAGGGACGATGACTATTCGAAGAAGATCTTCTTACTAAATTCATCCATCTCCTTGTGGAGCTGGTGATCCTTTTCAAAAGTCTATAACAATCCCAACAGATCATGGTAGTTGACTACAGACTTCGTCATTTTAAAATGACTGAGAAACGACATGTAGGACTTAGGTAGGGAGTTCAGAATCGCATCCTTTCCTAGCTATTCATGTAAGAGAAAGTCAAGTTTGCTCAATTTTTTAATCTGTTTGATCATGTATAATACATAATCGATAATAGATACATCCTCTCTCATCTGAGCATTGAAAATAGTGCAACTAGTTTTGTGCTGCTCAATGTCGTTAGGAGTACCAAAGGAATCCCTCAACACTTAAGCATTTTCTCTGGTTGAGCCTCTTCAAATTTTCGACTGAACTCATTGTTCATGGAGGCCTGCATAATGCAACGAACCATAGTACGATCCTTGAGCCACTTCAAATAAATATCTCAGATCGCACCTCGGGCATTGGGAGTAGGCTCCTCAGGTGTCGGATCCGTTATCACATAAAGGATCTGCTCGAGTCCAGGACTATCTTTAGCTTTCGATATCAATTATCAAAATTTAATCCGATTAATTTTTCACTGTCCAATAGTGATCGGAGCGATAAGTTTGAGGCCATATCTCCACACACAAAGAAAACACAAAACCTAATTAGTATATAAATTTATTAATCCTAATGGCTTGAACTTTAGTCTAAAGATCCTCCCACTATTTTATACAAATTGATAGCCTCTACCTCCAATTCAAAGAATTATCTTAATTTCTTAGCGGGTACTAAAATTCACACAGACTATATGTAGGTGCGAAGATAGCTCGATCAACCCATATGCACATATGGGTAGGTTCTCAATCAATTATTTCTCCAAACAACTTCTAGTAATTAATTTAGTCTCAAATTTTATTTTAGTAAGAGATGGGCCTCCACTGAAAGTTTTGATTATGTCAAATCATTTACATGAACCTACTCAGTAATTCTACCTAATGAATGATCAGGCCTGAGGATGGCTCGATCAACCCAACCATCATCAGATAGTTTAACAGAGTCATCATATGATGAATGATAATTCTATCATTCAGAGAGAATACTAAACAGATGGTACCTACAGTATCAATCAGAAATAATAGATCCATTATTATTCACTTTAATGGGAGGCTATGATCTAGTTAGCATCATAATCAGCTCATTTTAGAGATCTAATAATTTAAAAAATTTAATCAATTTAAAGAAGAAGAGATTAATCGGTGACCACAATCTTCCCACTGACTTCATCAAGTCACGGAATCAGGTTAGGTTATGCTAATTGAACTGGCATCTAAATCAATCACACTGATCAACCTTAATGACATAGACTAACTCGAATCATTTAGTAATCTAATCAAGATCTAATTCACCAAATTGGCCAGGTAAGTGAGATCGGTAGGAGGGTCTGCTAAGCTTACCTTAGACACCATCAAAATGGCCAGATAAGCTGCTCCCAATTAAAAACCATCGATAGAAATGCCAAACTTATCTTAGATACCAATTGGTTAACTAGTTTTGATTTAACCAACCTAATAATTCAGGTTCAACCACTGAGCCACAATCAAAGTCCATTTGGTTTAATCAAAGACATGGACTTGACCATCTATAACTATTGTATTAGAGAAATCTTGATTAATTTAATTCAATATTTGATTAGATTTAATCAATTTCTCTACATGGTCAATCAATTCTTTATTTTTAACCTTAGATCTAATCTAATTAAAGAGAAAGATCTGATTTGAGCTAACCCATACCCCATATTTAATGCAACATCATTAGATCTCAAATCATAATTCTAGATCCAATCAACTTGACACTTAATTCTCAATTAAGTTTTGCATCAACATGGTTAAGATTTTAAAAATAATTTTTATATAAATTTTTTACATTAAATCATAAAGTCTTTTAGATCAAATCTAATTTTTTTTATAATTTTAATCAAAATAATCTTGATTAATCAAGATTCAATGTAACTAGTTTCTTTACAACTTGTATCACATACAACAACACCTAAGATTTCAAGATCTAAAATTTTACAAAAATGTAAGTTTTTTTTTTTTGCTTTCTTCTTTATGGGACCTCACAGTGACACCCCTACACGCTATAAGAGTACCTTATTGAATGAGAAGAGAGGGTCATGAAATCCTACTTGCTCCTATGATCGGATGGTCTGGTGATTACCCAATCTGAGTACTTTGCTACTCAGAATATCTAATCTAAACAGATAATAATCAGATCTCAAAATAAACTTATTTAGATCTAATATAAATCATAAATAATTAGATCTAACATCAAAAATTTAAATGTAAAGTCTTATTAATTCATATCAAAATAATCTACTCTGATACCAATTGAAAGAAATATGCAGTAGTGCTATGCATGTGATTTTAAAATTTTTATGCAGTCAAAATAAAAAATTAAATAATTTAATCTTAATTATATGTATAAGATCTAATCTTAAACTACTACATCATGATCTATGATATGAAAAATATGTACTTTAGATTTAAAAATAAAAATACATCAATCTCATCGATGCTGAAATTCTAGATCTAACTATTAGATCTAACATTACGATCAGGATAAAATAGAAAATATTACCAAACAACTTTGATATTATTTTTCTCTGATCCAATGGTTGGAGAAAGTGTTCTTCAGATCACTTACAGCCACATGAAGTTATCTAGCCTCTATAAGAAAATTTATACGAAGACTGACACAGATCAGGGACTTGGAGGTGCTAGCCTGCAAACAACTTTGACAGTTGATCACTTCTTTTTTCTTCAAGCATCTTGGATACTCTAAGGGATGAAGGGATCTGAAGGAGGAAGAGAGAAGAAGAAAAGCTCTAAAAAAATAAAAAACAGTAAGGGATGGGATGTCTGATGCCAAGAAGAGGTGACTCCTTTTTATAGGCAAAGACTAAGGTTTTTCATCCAAGAGAAGAGGGCCATAATCACCACGCCACAAATCAATTTTGGGCATCCAAAAAATTCCAAAAAAAGCTCTCCAATGTGGAGAAGGATTTTGATATCTCACATGCCCAAAAACTCTCCAAGAAAAATAAAGAAAAAATTATTATAGCACCAATAATCTTTCTTGTATGAAAAATTTCTTTCCTTATTTTCATCTTATCTCTAATTTGGGTCGCATTCGAATTTGACAAGAGATAGGATTATGAGTCATTAATCATTACCACCCACCTTTATTGGGTCTACTACTTTGAGACCAAAAAGGTCAAGCCAAATCCTATTTGGTGTGGAGATATGGGCAAGGGTCAATGTGTGGCGCAAGGAGATAAGGATAGAGTCTAAGTTGACAAGGACTCTTCATTCCTAATCTAATTCTAATCCAAATCAAATTTGGATTGAACTCACTGATAGAAATGAATCTAATCCAATTAAAAATCTAAATTTTTCATTAAATTCTTAACGCATTTAGGAATGAGCTGATTTCAAACCCTGATCGAATCAGGATCAAATTTTTTTTTGTAATCGGGATTGATCATATCAAACCCAATCTGAGTCGAATTGAATCTAATTCAATTAGACTTGATCCAAAGCTCTTTACTCAATCAATTGAGTTAATTACTAATTAATTATTTATTAATAGTAGAGTCTCAGTCTCAGTGGGACTCTCCTCCAAAGTCTTAGTCCCAGTAGGACTCGTTACCAGAATCACAATCCAATTGGACTCTTCAGCCATCAGATCTGATCAAATCTTCTAATGTGTGTGACCTCATAGGTTCAAATCTAGGCTGATAACATAGAAATAACTTTCTATACCAATCAATGTGACCATCTAACAATAGTAACCTGACGATCGGGTATGTCGAAGTATTGCAAAGCAACTTTCTAGAATCTACTAGCGTATGGTTACTGTATAATTCATCTCTTTGACCTAAATGCTCAAGATGACTTAAAATTTAACTATCAATTCTAATTTAGTCGATCACATTATATTTCAACCTTTTAAATCTATCTCATGGATTATTTTGGTCAAGATTTTACTAAATTGAAATACACTGATGCATATCTTCTACTAATTCAGAGAGGTCAATTCCATCTTAACTCACACACTGACTTGATAAGTACTTAACTGCACCTAGTATCCTTCCATCGCTGAATAAGAAACTCAGATGATCTGATACTAAAGTATAGTGAGTTGCTTACAAGTCATCATGGTGGTTTTAGGTCTGAAGGATACTTATACCCATACCCTTCACGAGCTACTCTTGACAGCAGGGTGCTTAACACATGATCACATTTGATATGAATGTACTCTTACATTTCATTTGCATGCTATAACAGTATCTTCACACTCCTTGGTTAAGAGGACGACCAACTCATATGGCATACAATGACTTACACTTAATATCGCTATCATCCTAGTAATAGCGTATCGTTTGGTCATGAACATTTTTAAGGACTTAATGTCAAATCCTTCTTTATCGATTAATTATAGTCCTGAGGACTTCATTACAATACAGAAGTTCAAAGATTATCAATTTGTAATAAAAATATCAAATAATTTTTATTAATAAAAATTTATATATAATTTATAAAATGAGCATAATCATCTAACGATTGGCTTTGGGACACATTTTTCAATAGTTATTACCTTGATAAACAACTCAATAGGGGGATGAATTGGATTTTACAAAAATTTAAAACTTGATGTGCCAATAATTAAACTAAGTGATGAGGTGTCAATGAGAGCTAAATAATAAGCAAGAATATGCAAATGAAGAGCAATCAATGAAAATAATAAGACACAAGCAAACATCAAGTTTTTATAGTGGTTCGATGTCAAACTCAGCATCTATGTCTACTTCCCAAGAAACCCTTAGAAATTCCACTATATTCTTTTCTTAGATCATAGCTTAATTATTTTTCAAGTTTACAATCAAAATTTAATTAATTTTCTTATTGAAAATCAACTAAAACAAAACCTACAAGCCAATTCTAGGATCACACAATAAGTACATAGCAATTCAAGGCTTGGATGGATGTATCCCTAAGTTTCAATCCCAATTGAAACTTATTAACAACAATAAATTTGAATACAATGTGTGGAACATTAAAAAGTTATCTAAAAGTACAAATAGAAAAGTCGATGAAGCTCTTAAAGATCGAGTCGAGGAAGCTTGACAACTAGTGTAATGAAAAACCACTTGAATGCTTCAAGAATTTGATGGTTGGAAGCTTGAAACTCCTTCTTGAA
The DNA here is from genome assembly GCF_000442705.2 of Elaeis guineensis. Lineage (NCBI taxonomy): Eukaryota > Viridiplantae > Streptophyta > Magnoliopsida > Arecales > Arecaceae > Elaeis > Elaeis guineensis. The sequence goes on from NC_025996.2 coordinate 129,370,701, forward strand.
TACTCACTTAATGCACTAGATTTCTTTTTCTTTATTTTTGTCTTTTTTTTGACTCTTCTATTTATTTGGTAGTCTTTAAAACCTCTTAAAATATCAAAAAGATAATTTCTAACCACTAGAGACCAAAGACTAGCTGTTGGAGCAATTTCGTGTACTTCTAAAATTTCTACAAAACTAGCCGTTAGAGTAGTCAACTGTAGTCGAGTTGACTCGGGATCAAGTATCGGCCAACTCGAGATAACTACTAGTTGGCTCGATAGAAAAAAGGTTGACTTGAAGTTTGATCAGAATAATATGATTCTTTGTCGTTCTTGAGAGAGTCGACTTGAGATCAAGTAGGAGTCAACTTGAAGACGGTACTGAAAAATTTTACTCTTTGTCTATTTGAGAGAGTCGACTTGATAAAAGTAGAGGTCAACTCTCAGACTGTGCCACTTCATATTTGTATGTCAGAGTCAACTCTTTGAAGTTTGGAGTTGGTTCTTGATTTTTTTTACTTAATTTCTCAAGGTGTGGCTTCTCCCATTCTGCTTTTTTAAGCTTCATAACTTGGCATCCATAAAATACTTATTGAGAGTGAGTTTAACTTCCTAAAATATTCTTCACATGAACTTCAACAACATATTAGTACCAAAATAAATACTCAAATATTTTGTATTCATCAAAATCAATCCTTGAGGTTAATAGGGGGCATATGGCGGAGTAGGTAGAGTGCATTTGGTGGCTTGGGGAGTGACCTGCCAGCCTTTATGAGATGGTGGCATTGATGTTTTGTCTTTACTGATCAAGTGGGGTTGAAACTAGTATCGGGCATAACCATATTCGAGCCCAACCAAAAAATTATTTTGGGGCTTCCGGCCTAGCTTAAGCCTGATTTTTTTTTTTTTTTGAAAAATCTAGGTTCGAGCCCAAGATCGAACCCAATTGGGCCAACTATGATCATAGAAGAGCCAATGCATCCATCGATTCTCAAAGTCTTTTTAGACCATCTTTTTGCTCTCACAAGCACTAGTTGCTGAGTTTGTTGGATGCATCTAGTGATGTAAAGAGCACCCTATTTGTCTGCTTTTCCTTTTTTTTTCATGTTTTTTACTGTGCATAATCTTGAATCTTTTCCCTGTGGGCTATGCTATTCTTGGTGGGGGGGAGAGGGCTTGTTCTTTCCCCTATTTTTCTTTTCCAACCCCAAAATCCCAAAAAGCTCTAGTTTTCTCTCTCCCTCTTGCCTATAGAAGCATTTGGAGTTCTTGATGCATTGAGGTGGGTAGGATTTAATCCCTTCTTCTTCATCTTTATACTTTGGAAAGGTCTAATTTCACGATGCTCTAAAAAAAGAAAAAAAATGGTTTCTTGGCAACTATGGAAGAAGAGGAGAGATTGGAGAGCTTTTTTTGTCCTTCTCTCCATCAAGTGTTTCTTGAATTCTTGATAGTGTGGTGGGAGGGGTCCCTTACCTTATAATATCTTTTTCAAGATCCATTTTATTGTAATCCAAGGGGATTTGCTTTTGAGTTCTTGAGCCTGGTTAGGCCAGATACGTCTCCTATGCCTCCATGATCACTCTTTAGCTGAAATCCAGCAATCTCCAACAAGTCGAGGCACTTTTCTGGAAAGCATCAGTGAGGAATGTCATATTGGAATCAGCAATTATCGATGGATATGGCAATGACAAACTACCAGATTAGTCATTGGATTGGCCATCCTACGGTGGAAGTAGAGAGGCAAACTTCAGAGCCCTAAGTTGAGGGAAGGAGGTTTTTATTTGGGACTATAACAGATCGGACTTCAAGAGATGAACATTTCTTGATTTCCACTAGTTCTTGTCAGAACTGAAATGACTAAGCCTAACTTAAATGGCTAAGCCTGAAGTGGTGCTTGGGCTCAAGCCTTAAATTCGGCTAGGGATCGAGCCTGAATTCAGGCTCGGGCTTGGGTCGGGCCAATGATATACCCAAGCCTAGCCCAAAAAGAAAATGGGCTCTATATCCAAGCCCAAACCCAACCTAATATTATTCGGGCCTAGCCCATGGCCGGATCCAAAGTCAGGTTGGTTTGATGGGCTTCAGGCTGGCTCAAGCCTAGTTCCAGCCCTCTGATCAAGAGAGGGACTCTGATGGCTAGGCATGCTATGAGGTACTTATTAGATCAAGATAGCTTATGAAACTCTATTATGAAGGCTAAGTATAGCCCATGGACATCACATGTAGATATTCGAGCTAGCAGAAATAGCTCTTTCATCTGAAAATATATTTATACCCATTCTATGTTGGCAATGGCCAACATCAGATGGTCCATTGGAAATGAGAAGTCCATGAATGTGATGGGGGATGTATGGATGTTGGATTTAACCCTAAGAAACTGGCCTACCATGGTCAACACCGAGGTGCATGGGTTAGAACATGTGGATCCATGACTTAGTCATCATTGGAGGGAGGAGATGGAACACTACCTTTATTGCTCATCTTTTTGATGATCGATGAGCGAAAGGATTCTATCTGTGCCGATTTCTAGATGTGACACTCTTGACAGGAGGGTGTGGTGTTTTACCTATAGCTTGAAGGTGGAGGTTAAGGATCTTTTTGACATCTACATAGAAGAGTTGGATCAAAGGTTGGACAATGCACAGATTTGGAGGCTAGGTGTCCACACTAGAGTTATTTTGTTCCTTTGGAAGGTGTCTTGCGGCTGCTCCCATCTAGAGGTTTCTTTGGTAGATGGGGGATGAGCCTTCCTCTGAGTTGCGATGTTTGCTCAGCCATGGAGGAGTCAGGTGGCACATGCTGTATTCTAGCATCTAAGGGCATTATAGGTGTGGGGGCTCATTGACAACTCCTTGGATTTCCTCCAATATATGACACTAATTAAGACCTTCCTTGCTTATCTAAGAGGTTGCATAAGTAGGGCATCTATTATATCTTAGGATATCAGGATTGCATACTTTGCTTACCACATCTAGCTTGCTAGGAGTATTTGAGAACACTAGCCAACCATCGAGATTTACATTGTAGAGGCCTTTTATTCAGGCAATAGAAGTTATTTCATTTGATTTCATTGGAGAGTTTGTGATAGCTTGGGATATGTAGGACTCTTCATCAGCTCTTACAATGACTTGGATAATCTTCATCATTTGGGAGCCTCCACACTTGAGCTGAAGGAATGATCGCACACCCGATCGATCAGATCAAGATGCAGTGGAATTCAAAAAAAATTTCAATCCGATGTGCAATCCAATCAAGATCTGATCTCGATCGTAGCCAGATTGATCATACATCTAGATTAAGAGATAATAAAGATTTAAACAATTTAAATCAGATTATAAGATGATCACATCACCTTATGTGGGTAAAAGAACACCACAGTCCAATGATCATGGAGTTTTGAGGTTCACTGTTGAGCTGCGTACATGTCCGACCTCTACAGGTATCCACTCAAGCTCAGACTAAGATGCACTTTCCATCTTCAATCCATCTACTCCTAGGTGGATCTGCAAGCTTCTAGATCAGTCTTGAATCTGATCTATGATAGGTTTCGATCAATGCTTGATCGTAGCCTTCTTGTTCCTTTGCGCAGATTGGATGGAACTCGACACCTCGAGACCATTAGATGGCCACCCAACACCTTTGGATGTGGGAGAGGATCAGAGAGGAGAGGGGAGATGGCATAGAGAAGAAAAGAGGAGGCATGGAAATTTTCTTATTATCAGCACTAGTGTCAAACGGTTTGACAAGGCACCTTTTTATAGACATTTGATCGGATCAAATACCTTAAAGCAGAAAGACTCTACTTGGTACCATCTACCTTGATTTTTTCCTCATTTTATCACATAAAATCATCAAAGAATTCAGATGGGGTGAGTGCCATAGATAAGGTTATTGTTGCTCAAACCAATCCTTCATCTATTCGAATTTGAATGCTTCAAATTCAAATCCAAATTCAAATCTGAATTTGGATTCAGACATAACCATCTCATTCTCATCCTCTTCTATCTCCTTTCCTTATCTTAAGATGGTGCACACCTCTGGATCTTATCCATATGGGGCGTCCCACCCTTTTTGTGAAGGAAATTTAAATGAAAAATGTGCGGCGCCAACTATTGGTGCCTCCCCCATCATTCAATTATTACATGGAAGACATGTTTCAGGGCCTCCAACTCTTGGTGTCCAAAATGAGCTTATTTAGATTTGGTCAAGCCCTATCCAATAGGAAACTCAAATTTAGTAGGAGAGAATGGGTTTAACCATGTGCTAGTATAGCTTCCTTAAATCCAAAGTTAGGACATAATTAATCCGAACCCAATCAGACTACACTTAGCCTAATTGTACAATCCTAGATCAAAATCTTTGTTTGTGTGACCCCATAGGTCTAATTATGTCTGGTAGTGAGATATATTATGATCGCTATCATAAACATCATCAAAAAAATTTTTGATGGATCAAAACTCTTTTCAATTTAGCCAATTAGAATTATTGATCATCGATATAATTCTAATTGATCCCATAATCTATCAGTAACATCTAACAGTATGTAATGGCACTCCAGCAGAACTGAATGATGAACCTCTAAGTGTAGTTATCGTGTGATTCGATTCTTTTATCGTGAGTTTCAAAAAGATATAGGTTAAAGATAACTCATCAAATCTGATTCTTGTCATATGTTAGAATCAATCGATTTGAGTCCGATGTGAAACATTATAGAAACACCTTTCTATTTTTCACATTGCCATATCCATGGACTTTAGGACTCAGCCTCATGATCTATATAGGACTACTCCTCATCTATTGAGGTCGATAGATCATATTTTGGTGTACATTCTATTCCTACAATGAGTCTACTGCAGTCAATTATATCTCAAAGCTCTGAATACCTAGGAGACTGAGTTATGGTGTAGTCAAACTACAAACCTTACTATAAACAGTCGAGAAATCACAGGTCAAAGAACTTGTCAACTGCCACAGTATCGAGTTAGTCACGGATGAGTAGGTAGATATCTTAGTGACTACTCATGTTAGGTCGCGCTCAGTACTCTTGTTCTTAACAAGCACTTATACTCTCACTCCTATATCTCTACACCATAGATTCAAGACTCATCTATCCTGAGGAAGTGATTGTGCACCAATTTCTTTAGATCAAACACCATCCTCATGATGATCCTATGATCGAGAGTAATTTATGAATTAATATAATAACCCATATCTCAAATTCTTAACTCTTGAAAATATGTGTCATTATTCCTATTAACTCAAAGGATGATTCATAGACACTTAAAATATAAATATGAATGGAATAAAATCTAACTTTATTAATTTATAAGTCAATATTATAAAATATGTCCTAAAAAAATTTTACAAGTATTGACCAATCTGATTTCTAGAGTATACATCTAACAACCTCCCACTTGACCTAAAATCAATTGGCTACAGATCTAAGTCTCATCTTCTCAAGATGGATTTTAATCTTTTGCTGGCTCAATTGCTTCATCAGTGGGTCAGCTATGTTGTCTATAGTGTCGACTCTCATCACATCGATGTATCTCTTCTCGAGATAATTTCAGATGAGGTAGAATCATCGCTCGATGTGTTTGAATTTTTGATGAGACTTTGGCTCCTTAGCTAGAGCTATGATGCCATTGTTGTCGCAGAAGAGTAGGACGATATCTGATGGCATCACACCTAGCTTTGCAACAAACTTTTTGAATCAGAATGCCTCCTTAGCAGCTTCCAATACGGCGATGTACTCTGCTTTTATGATGGAGTTTGCAATAACAGGCTGTTTGAAACTCTTTCAGCTTACAGTACCATCATTGTATAAGAAAATACTGTCTGATGTTGACTTTCGATCATCAACGTCAGACATAAAGTCTGAATTAGTATAATCTTGCACCCTCAATTCTCTATTACCAAAGATCAAAAATATATCCTTAGTCCTTTTCAAATACTTAAGGATACATTTCATAGAAGTTTAGTATTCTTCATCTGAATTTGATTGATATATGCTCCTGACACTCATGGTATGGGTGATATCAGGTCATGTATAAAGCATGGCATACATGAGGTTCTCAATTGTCGAAGCATATGAGATCTTGCTCATGCGTTCTATCTCTTCTGATATGTTGGGGCACATCTTCTTGAAGAAATAGATTCCATGTCTAAAGGGTACAAGTCTCCTCTTAGAGTTTTCTATGCTGAACCTCTTCAACATTTCATCAATGTACATCTTCTGTGAAAGGCCTAGCATCTTTTTAGATCTATCTCTATAGATCTTTATCCCTAAAATAAAGGATGTTTCTCCTAAGTCTTTCATGAAAAATTTCTTGGACAACCACAATTTGACCGATGTCAGCATGGATATACTATTTCTAATAAGGAGTATGTCATCCATGTATAGTACGAGGAAGGTGACAGCACTCTCATTATCCTTTTTGAAGACACACGATTTCTCTTCATTTTTGATGAAACTAAATGATTTGATTACATCATTAAAATATGCATTCCAACTCTGAGATGCTTGCTTGAGTCCATAAATGGACTTTTACAGTTTGCAAATCTTGTGATCACTATCACTGGAAGTGAAATCAAGTGATTGTTCTATATAGATATCTTTCTTGAGATATCTATTTAGGAACTCTATTTTCATACCCATTCACCATATTTCATAGTTAAAATATGCTTCAACAGCAAGCAATGTACGGATGGACTTAAACATGGCCACAGATAAGAAGGTATCCTAATAGTCAATGCTTTCACATTTGCATCAATCTTTTTTCTTGTAGATCTATTTACACCCAATAGGTGTAATACCTTCGGTTGGATCCATTAAGGTCCAGACCTGGTTTGAGTACATTGAATCAATTTTTGACTTTATTGCCTTTAACTATTTTTCAGAGTCGATATCTGATATCACCTCATCATAGATTTTGAGATCATCTCCATGTACCCCATTTTCTATGAGGAATATTTTCTTTACATCCTCTAAGATAATATCTAAGTACATCTCAGGAGGATGGAAAACTCTACTTGACCTACGAGGTGGAGGAGGAGATGAACAAATTGGCCCTAATTGAATCGGTTCTAGAGGTTTCGAAGCTCACGACTCTTCAGAGATTTTCTCTTCAAGCCCAATCTATCTTCTCAAGCCTCCATATTGAATAAACTATTTTTTAAGAATGACTACATGTCGACTCACAATCACATTGTGATCTTTAGGAAGATAGAAATAATATCCTAAAGACTTCTTAAGATATCCAATAAAATGAGCTTTAAGAGATCTTATTTCTAACTTGTCTGCCTATTGTCATTTGATATGGGTCGGACAACCCTAAATCTGAAGATGACTCAGATTCGATTTCTCACCATGCTACATCTGATATAATGTGGTAGGAACAGTTTTAGACAAAACCTTATTCAGTAAATAAATTGTAGTTAATAGACTATGACTCCAAAAAAAAATAGAAAGATCAGTGAAGCTCATTATGGATCGAATCATATATAATAGGATCCAATTTCTTCATTCTGAAATTCTGTTGAGTTGAGGCATTTTAGATGGAGTCCACTATGAGACAATGCCATACTCCTTGAGATAACCTAAAAATTTCTCACAAGGTATTTGCCTCCTTGATTTGATCGAAGAACCTTAAGAAATTTTTTAGTTTGTCTCTCTACTTTATTTCTAAATTTTTTAAATTTTTTAAAGACTTCAGACTTGTACCTCATGAGGTATACGTACCCATACCATAAAAAATCATTGGTAAAGGTTATGAAGTAGGAATAACCTTCTCTGACCGGCACATCAAATGGGCCGCACATATCAGTTTATACCAAAGTAAGTATCTCTATGGTCCTTTCTCTGTGTCCCATGAAAGGAAGCTTAGTCATTTTTTCTTGAAGGCATGATTCATAGACCAGATATGACTTAAAAGTCAATGGATCTAAAAGTCTGATTTTCTCCGACCTGTTAATCTTATCTTCTCCTATATGATCTAGCCTTAGGTGCCACAAGTACTTTTCGTTAACATTATCTTTAGGTCATTTAAATCCTATGGAATTCATATTTTACTCGATATAATTCACAGAAACATCGACATGTAACTGAAAGAGACCATTAATAAGGAAATCACTTTCAATTTTATTATTTTTAAGAAAAATATTATAGTGGTCCTTAGAAAAACTTATTACATAATCATCTCGTATTAAGCAAGAGATAGAAATAAGATTCCTGCTCACAGTAGGTACAAAATAACATCCTTTTAAAATTAAACTATTCCTTGATGGTAGTTGAAGAGGGTATATCCCCACGACCACAGCAGTAATCTTTGCTCCATTCCCAACACGTAGGGTCATTTCTCCTTCTCTCAGCCTTCTGCTATCCTCAAGATCCTGCAAAGAAGTGCATAGGTGAGCACTAGATCTGGAGTCAATCACCCAACTAGATGTAAAAAAAATCATGAGATTAGTTTCTATAATGAGCATACCTTCAGAAGGTCTATCTTTCCTCTTATTCTTCAGACTCGCCAGGTAAGCTGGGCAGTTCTATTTTCAATGGCCATCCTTATTGTAATGGAAATACTTTTCCTTTTCAATGGTCTTCTTCTTTGAAACTTCTTTCTTCGACTTGCTCTCAACCTTCTACTTCTTCACGGATTTCTTCTTCTCAATAAACTTTCTCTTAGAAGAAGTTTGCTCCATAGTGAGAATAGAGCTCTTTGAACTCTTTAAGGTACTCTCAGTGGTCACCAGCATATTGACTAATTCAGTTATAGTGCACTGGATCTTATTCATATGGAAGTTTACTATAAACTGCACAAATGAGTCAGTCAGGGATTGCAGAATGAGATCAATATACAACTCCTTATCTATAGACATGTCAAGCTTTTCAAGCTCTTCTAAGTTCTTGATCATTGTCAGATAATGTTCACGGACCGACTGTCCATCATGCATTTTTATTTTGAAGAGTCGCTTGGACACTTCATAGCATGCTACATGATTTGGCTCACCATACAACTCTTGTAGGTGAGTCAATATCTGCCTAGCAGTCTTCATGTCTTCGTGTTGGCGCTGCAACTCATTAGACATCGAGGCCAACATGTAGCATCTGACTTTAGTGTCATCGTCCAACCACTTCTTATGAGATGCTCTCTGATCAAGAGTTGGATAAGATGGCAAGAGGGTGAGGTCCTGGTCGAGAACATAGGCTATCTTCTCGAAACTCAAGATGATCTTAAGATTTTGTGGCCAATCCTTAAAGTTTGGTCCGGTCAGTCAGTTGGTCTCTAAGATCTGGACAAGAGGATTTGAAGCTGCCATTTCCTATAGAGAAACGAAGGTTCTAATTAGATTTTATAATTGACTTAATCAATTTATTTTAAAAATTTTATTTTAAAAATAAATTTAGGCTCTCACTATTTTTTCAAATTCCTAACACTCTTCGGATAGAGAAATAAAAACCTCTATAATTAAGGATTTTAATGGGTGCTGCGATCTCACCGATTGACTCACCACCTCACCTAAAGTTATTGGTGATGAGTCAGCTGATGAGTGGATAATTCTTATCTAATATTTTTCCAAATATGTTACAACCAACTTCGGTCTCTAATTTATGAAGTCTCATCATATTTGAAATATTGGCCCACTCCTTAGTTAAGTCAGACCCATCACTTTCTTAAAATGGAGTCATCATTGGGACCTTCATCATATCCAGAATATTGAGCTCAATCCCATCTCCACCCCATAACATATCATGTCAATAGTATGGTTGTATCTTTTTGGTGCAACTGAACCACTATGATCAATAGAGAACAATCAATCCTAGGAAGGGCCCGCACAACTACAACGGTGGAAGACTGCTAGACTTCATATTTTAGAGGAAGATTTGAATTTAAATCTCATCCTTAATTAGTCACAATTGTTATGACTAACCTGGTGGCATGGGCTAGCTCGAATCATTAAGTAATATAATTCAAAACTTAATCGATCAAGTTGGCCAGGTAAGTGTGATCGTTGAGAGGATTGCAGATGCTTGTCTTAGACACCATTTGTTCATGATCAGGTAAGCATGATCCCAATAAAAATCATAATTAAGACTTGTCTTAGACATCAATTGATCAATTAGAATCGAATAGGTCAGTCTAAACTCGGGCTTGAACCACTAAGCCAAAATAGGTCCTTGAATTGATTGACAACATGTGGTTGTTAATCGATCTGATCAATCTATAACTATTGGATTGGTCATGAACATATTTGATCCACTTTTAGTCAACTTATGATTTGATTTGATCAATCACTCAAAACTAGACCTAATTAAGCTATCCATGCCCAAAACCCCATATTTTATGCAGTGAAATTAAATCTTAAATTCTCCATTTTAGATCTCATAGTTTCATATCTTAATTCTTAATTAAGTGTATTATGAACATGGATTTAGTTTAGATATTGAAATAATTTCAAATCTAAACATCATATATAAAAGATCTTAGGGTTTTTAGATTTAGGATTTTACAAAAAATTAAGTTCTTTTATTTCGCAGTTCTTCCTCTCAATTCATGCAGGCACCCCTTCCACTATAATCCTCTATGGTAAGATGGTCTTTACTATGGACTTTGAGGAGTACTAGGGCACTCAAAAAATAAACTAAATCTACATATCACATGTGTATACATATATCTCTTATATGGAAACAATGATTTAGATCTATGCATCTCATACAGCATAATAATTATGTTAAATTTTATGCACTTAATTAAATTACTGATTTTTAATTTTCTAATCTTAAGTTTCAGATCAAATTTTTATGTTCAAATTAAACATAAAAATCAGTCCTAATAAGAGCACAAAAATCAGATCTAATTCTAGACATGCTAATCATATCGAAAAGTTGAAATCTAGATCTAATCTAATTTCAGATTCATGTACTAAATCAGATCTAATCAATTTTAATTCAAATCTAAATACAACTTAGATATAATCTGATTTAGATCTAATCTTAATCTAAGAAGTATGATCAATATAACCTGACTCTGATACCAGCTGAAGGAATGATCGCACGCCTAATCGATCAGACAGGGTGCAACAAAATTCAAAAATTTTTTTGATCTGACGTGTGATCTGATCAAGATTTGATCTCGATCATGCATCTAAATTAAGAGATAATAAATATTTAAATAATTTAAATCAGATTATAAGATGATCACATCATCTTGTGTGGGTAGAAGAATACCGCAGTCCAATGATCATGGAGTTTTGAGGTTCGCTGTTGAGCCACGCATATGTCCGACCACGATAGGTATCCACTCGAGTTTAGACTAAGATGCTCTCTTCATCTTCAATCCATCTACTCCTAGATGGATCTGCAAGCTCTTGGATCAGCCTTGAATCTGATCTCCGATAGGGTTTCGATCAATGCTTGATCACAGCCTTATTGTTCCTTTGCACAGATTGGATGGAACTCGACACCTCGAGACCACCAGATGGCCACCCAACACCTTTGGATGTGGGAGAGGATCAGAGATTAGAGAGAAAAGAAAAGATGGCATGGAGAAGAGGAGAGGAGGCATGGAGATTTTCTTATTATCAGCAATAGTGTCAAACAGTTTGATAGGGCACCTTTTACACATATTTGATTGGATCAAATACCTTAAAGCAGAAGGACTCTACTTGGTACCGTCCATCTTGATTTTTCTCTCATTTTGTTGCATAAAATTATTGAAGAATTTAAATGGGGCGAGTGCCATGGATAAAGTTGTTGTCGCCCAAACCAATCCTCCCTCTATTCGAATTCAAATGCTTCAAATTCGAATCTAAATTTAAATCCTAATTTAAATTCAGATAACCATCACATTCTTATCTTTATCAGTAAGAGGATGGGGTTTATCCTCTTCTCTCTCCCTCCCTTATTTCAAAGTGGTGCATGCCCCTGGATCTTATCCATATGGGGCATCCCATCCTTTCTGCAAAGGAAATTCATAATGAAAAATGTGGGGTGCCAACTCTTGGTGCCTCCTCCATCATTCAATTATCACATGAAAGACTTGCTTCAAGAACTCCAACTCTTGATGTCTAAAATGAGCTTACTTAGATTTGGTCAAGCCCTATCCAATAGAAAATCCAAATCAAGTAGGAGAAAATGAGTTTAACCATGTGCTAGCATAGCTTCCTTAAATCCAAAGCTAGAACTTCATTAATCTTAATTCAATCAGACTACACTTAGCCCAATTATGTAATCCTAGATCAAAATTCTTATTTGTGTGATCTCAGAGGTTCAATTTTGTCTGATAGTGAGATAAGTTATGATCTCTATCAGCAACATCATCGAAATGCTTTTCGATGGACTGAAACTCTTTTCAATTCAGTCAATTAGAATTATTGATCATTAACATAATTCTAATTGATCCACAATCTATCAGTGACATCTAGCAGTATGTGGTAGCAATCCAGTAGAACTGAATGATGAATCATAAGTGTAGTTATCGTGTGATTTGGTTCCTCTATCATGAGTCTCGACAAGACATAGATTAAGAATAACTCATCAAATCTGACTCTTGTCATATGTTAGAATCAATCGACTCGAGTCTGATATAAAACCTAATAGAAATATTTTTTTTATTTTTCACACTGTCATGGCCATGGGCTTTAGGACTCAGCCTCATGATTTACATAGGACTACTCATCTACCGAGATCGATGATCTCATCTTGGTGCACATCCTATTTCTATAATGAGTCTACTGCAGTCAATTATACCTCAAGACTCCGAATGGCTAGAAGACTGAGTTATAATGTAGTCAAACTACAGCAACCTCACTGTGAACAGTTGAAATACCGCAGGTCAAAGAACTAGTCAACTACCACAATATCGAGTTAGTCACTGATGAGTAGGTAGACATTCTAGTGACTACTCATGTTTGGTTATACTCAGTACCTTTATTTCTAACAAATACTTGTACTCTCGCTCCAATATCTTCATCCTATAGATTCAAGACTCATCTATCCTAAGAAAGTGATTGTACACCAATCTCTCCGGATCAAACACTATTTTCTTGACGATCCTATGATCGGGAGTAATTTATGAATTAAATATAATGATCCATATCTTAAATTCTCAACTCTTGAGAATATGTGTTATTATTCTTATTAACTCAAAGGACGATTCATAGATACTTAAAACACAAATATGAATGGAATAAAATCTAACTTTATTAATTTATAAGTCAATATTACAAAATATGTCCTAAGAAAGTTTTACAAGTGTCGATCAATCTGACTTCTAGGACATACATCTAACACGAGCTTGCTCAAGATGAATTTCGATAGTAGTATGGTTGATGGTGATAGAAGAGCATGCATCAGATTTATGAGTAAAGGCCTTGATTCCAGGTTTATTATTGTTGGAGAAATTTAGATACATGATACCATCAACCTTGGAGCTGAGTTGAGGGTAGGTTGGATGGATGTTAACTATGCTAGATTGTCTGTGGGCTAATTCTATCCACTTGGAGAGGGACTCAATGACTGTGATTGGTTGAATTTAGAGGCAATCCCAAGTAGCAAACAAACACCCCTTGATTTAGGGCATTGGGCATTTTGCAGGGGGTTGCACCTCCTTCCATATCAATCATATTTACTATGAGGCAAACAGAACTATGGACTCGGTTGTCTCTTTTATGGTAGAGCATTTTCATGATGTGTTATCGGCTGATTATACAACTATGCCATCCTTCTTCAGTGGCATTTTATTTTTTTGATTTTATTAAATGTATTCATATTGGACTTGTGTGACTTTTCCAGCCTATCCAAAAATAAAATAAAATAAAGATGGGATGGAATAGAATGTGAAGCCCTGTGCCTACTTGCTATTCATTGCATGGGTGTCATCTGCTTCCCTAGTGTCATTAGTGACATTAATGCTATTGGAGGTGATCTCCATTTAGACCCATGTTTGCTCTACTAAATCCTTTCAGAATGAAAATATTATTAGAGAAGCTGACTAAATTTATAAGAACCAAAACTAGATTCTTGGATAACAAAATAAAACATGGAAGAATTCTTATTTCCGAATAATAGCATCCACCTTAGCAATTGCAAACCTTCAATTATTTACATATAGGTTTGAGTTTAGCATTGAGTATCACGACTTGGATTTCGTAGCCCTTTGGTTGCAACATGATGGAATAGAGCAGCACCATGGCAACATTTTTCTTTAGTAATATTAACTATTTTCGTCAAAACATGGACTGGTGTGAGCATTATTTTATAAGGGTATGTTTGACTTGCAAATGGAGTCAAAATCAGAAATGATAGGAATGGGAACAAGAATGGTCATATCCTACCAATGCATTTGGTTTATAATTGAATTTAGAATCAGAATTGGAATGAGATTTGAATACTAAAAAAGAGTAAAGATTAGATTTTGGAAGATTGAGGCAATCATATTCTCCCCCCAACCAAATGGCAAAAATGGGAGTCACTTATTTCTATTACCATTCTAGAATCCAACACACCAGCACACCATTCTATTCTCCCCCCTCCAACAACCAAACAAGCCCGAAGTATAATGTTACAAGCATGTTTCACCCAAGCTAAAGAAGCTGAATGACTTGCACCGAATTACTTGGTGTTCAAGGCAGTTTGTGTTCATCATTAACTGAGCATAAAAGATGAAAAAGACCACTTAATTCGATGCAATACTAGGTCTCTGCGTCAAGTGAGAAAAGAGAAAATGATAAAATAAGACATTTACATTCAAATTCCACTAGCTATGTAAATTTAAGAAGGTCTAACAACCTTCAAAGAGGATAGGCTCCTTACCGGTGGACAGAACAGTTTACAAGTAACAAGCGACACCAATGATATTACAATTCTTCTAGTTCTTTCCCCCTCCCATCTTTGGGTATTTCGGGCAGTGAAAGATCACCATCCAACAACTGCATCACCTGGCGCATGGTTGGTCTAGCTGCAGGTGCAGGCTGTGAACAAAGCAATCCAATCTTTAAGATCAGTTCCACTTCCTCTGGATTATAATCACCTTCCAGTCTTGCATCTGCAACCTCTAGAAGTACTCCATTCCTCCAACTCCTCCACACCGAGTCCACCAAATGAAGATCCGGTGATTCTTGTTGCAATATTGGCCTCCTTCCACAGACAACTTCAAGTATGAAAACCCCGAAGGCGAAGACATCAGTGCTCGTAGTTGCCCTGCCTCTTTTAGTGAGCTCTGGAGCTATGTAACCAAAAGTTCCCACCACATGAGTGATTTGGGGATCGCTGCCACGATCATACAATCTTGATAGTCCAAAGTCTCCCAACTTTCCATTCATTTCACCGTCCAATAAGACATTGCTTGCCTTTATATCTCTGTGTACAACAATCTGCTCCCACTCTTCATGCAAGTAAAGCAAGCCTGAAGCCACACCTCTGATAATGTTTAGTCTCCGACTCCAGCTAAGTGTTGTTGGCTTGCTTGTATCATAGAGGAACTTGTCAAGACTACCATTGGACATGAACTCATAGACCACAAGGAGCTCCCCTTTCCTACGGCTATAGCCAAGAAGTTGGACCAAATTGCGGTGACGGAGTTGACTGTTGCTTGCAATCTCCCCAACAACCTCTCTCATTCCTTGCTTCGAATCATGAGATATCGTCTTCACTGCAATTTCAGTTTTCGAGGAGCGAAGCTCGCCTTTGTAAACTCTTCCAAAACCACCAACTCCCAAAAGATTTTCCTCTCGGAAGCCTTTGGTAGCCTTGAATAGTTCTTTATATGAGAATCTATGAGTTCTATGTTCCAGCTCCCACTCTTCAAGAACTTCAGCATATCTTGCCTTTCTTCTTATTATGTAAGCAATACTGAAGGCAGTCATAGTTACGAACACCACTACTCCCAACGCCGGCCATATTATCAAAGATGTGAGTTTTCTTCTATGTTTTTTAAAAGGAAGTGAAGGAAGGCTGGACAGGTTCAGGGCAGCCGCTTGCCCATTTATCTCAAAGCTCCAACCCAGAACATAATGGGATGTTAGGATGGAGCCTGTAGCCGAAGAGAAGCCAATATACATGGTGTCTAATATTACAGAGGACAGATCAATGATGGAAGACAACAATTGATGGCTTGGTTTGGGCACACTGATGGGAGATATTGTTACATTTAGCTTCTTTTCTGGATTGCTATAATCTACCCATACCTGCATAGGTTCCCCGCTTATAAGGCTGAGGTTCTTAAACTTGCCAATTTTCTCAATGAAATATGATGCTGGCGCTGCGTTGATCGACCTTACTCCATTGACATCAATTCCGACATGGTTATCGTCAATATCTCCAATGTCCATATTGAAGATAGTGTCTAGCTCAATAGCAAGGACATGATTTGAAGGATTGCCATTATTGGTAGAGTTGACGAGACCAAGGTATTCTTTGGGCAGAGCCCCAGGGAGCCCCAGGGTTGGGGAGAGCACAAATGCAAGTCCATGGCCACTCACATCTGGATATTCGCTGCGTATTGCGAAAACAAAGCAAGTAGAGAAAGAGTAAGCATTACCGTCCGAGGTGTTCTTCAAATGCAGTGGCACTTTGTGGAATGCATGACCTTGCTGGTTCTTCGTAGTGTTGGTTAATCTCAGAAGGCCATTGGGTGTGATCTCTGCGATGCCATCAAGGTATAACTCACTCCTATTGAATCCGTTGTATGTGAATTCATCATATTTGTTTGCTGTGATATCTGTAAGCAGAAATAGCACCAGAAGTAGGGATGGTTTTGGGTCCATATAGAGAAGAATGGGGGATTCTCTTTTTGAGCAATTCAATGTTTATTTCCCACACATAATGATGCGTAAACATGGACCTATTCAACCTTGGCGTCCAGCAAACAAATTAATATACTTATTAATTATGGGATGTAGACATCTCATTTAAGAATAGAAGTCCTTGGGTATACAGTTGGTCCATCCACATGCATTTCGCGTTGAAAGATTGTCAAGTTTACCGCATCAGCAGACGACTTTCTTGCACAAGTGCCACGCGAGTACTTGTGGATGAAAATGCTAAAGCTTTCCTGCGTCTCTCTGTGATGTCACGGAAAACTTGGATGCCTTCAGGTGGAGGTTTGTGGTCAGCACATAATTTAAAATTTAAGAAATATAAGAGGGGACGCTCAAATTTAAAGACATGTCATGATATTCATTTTCCTTAATGACAAGGTCTTTTTATGGGAAAAGTTAAGCTCAAGGAGTCTCAATAGAAAAAAGGTCCACGTAAACTTAGGTTGATTGGAGCTATATAAATTTCTTTTGTGATTGTGGTAAAGCTCAATTTACAAAAGCCATTAGGACTGGAATCACTCAGTTCAGTCATATACTATGATCAAAATTTTGTTTTTGAATTTTAAATGCAAGTCTCATACTGTACCACTTGGTAACTTCTCCCCCCTAGAGGAACTTTATTTTCGCTTCTCATTTCTGAACTAGGATGGACAGAAGCCTGGGTCAACATCAGAGCGAGGCTGGGATCAAAGCTAGGTCTCTTGTATCAATGTGACAAGTGTTTACAAGTTGTGCCAGTTAGCACGTCCAACCTGTAAGAAGTTTTAACGTGTATCTGGTCTTTAATTGGAACATCTTTCAAAGATTCCTGTTCATCATTGTGCCCATGAACTTGCCCTGCAACAATGCAAAATGTTTGTTTTGACATATCATTCCCTTTTGGCCCACCGCAGTAATTGCTTTAGCGCACGCTGACAGAATTGGCAATTGTACATTCATTTACCCCATATATGAGGGAAATGAGGGTGATAAGACCTTCATTCAATCCTTATAATTATTTCCGTAGATGTTGTCATGGTACTGTTTTTAGGGCAATTGAGCTCATTGGAAATCTTGTGATAAGAGTTGGACTGTCCAAGACCCTCAATGGCGCAGTCTGTTGCCTGTTCCATAGTAAGTGTCTATAGCAACAATTAGAAGTATACTCCTAGAAACTGAATAGGAAAATATGACCATTCAAAGTAAAATCTATCCGCTCCTTTCTCTTATCTAGCAGGCTACTCTCATAATTTTTTGTTCTGTTCCTGATATTTGGAATCTATATAATATTGAGATTTTTTTCTCAGAATACCCTCATCTTTTCATGAAGACTTGGAGTGGAAAAGTCTTTTGAAAAATTGCAAACCTAATTCAGCTGGAAGATATCCATGGCAGACCAATTTGGAAGATTTCGTTAACTTCTATAAATTTCTAAAGCAAGGGGGACTCTGCCTTGTGAGGTCTATAACTCCAGAGATCATGGAGAACGTTTCTTAGAACAAACTTGACGCGAGAATCAGTCAAACTGAGCGATGGTCTAACAGAGCAGTGCACGATTTTCTTTCCCCAGCTATTTTGGCTGGCAGGATCGTGATCTGGAGCCTCACCTCTCCATTCCTTTTCCGGTCGATCTCCTTGTTGGCAAGTCTCCAAATTGGGGAGGGCGGAGGTTGTGAGTCAATAAAAGTAATAAAAAAGAGAAAAGAGAGAGAAAATAAAATAAAGAAAAGGGAGAGAAGAGAAGAAAATAAAAATAATAAAAAAGAAGAGTGAGAATAAAAATAATAATAAAGGGGAGAGAAGAGAGAGAAAATAAAAAAGTAATAAGAAAGAAGAGAGGGAAAATAAAAATAATAAGAAAGAGAGAAGAGAGAAAATAAAAGTATAAAAAAGAGAGAAGAAAGAGAAAATAAAAACAATAACAAAAAGAAGAGATAGAAAATAAAAATAATAAAAAAGAGAAGAGAGAAATATTAAAAAATAAATAATCTCATTTCGTGATTGATCTTCCCTCTCTATTTGACCCATAGATCTCACTTGAACATTTTTTTTTTTTTTTGTGTGCCCACTAGGTGGATTCCAATTGAAGATCCTAGATGGGCACTATGGAGACCTCTTAGACCGATTTTTTCCATCAAGTTTCTCCAATTCAGGTATAAAGCCATATCAAATCCATTTTGATCCCATGGAATTTCTTATTTTATAATTAAATTTTTAAATAGTGAATGCAAATTAATTTATCTTTTTAAATGGTTCTGGATAGATATATTTAACGATCTTTAGTGAATTGAGGTACATGAACCTTACACAAACCTTATTGATTTTAATTTTATGATCAACCTCATATTATATGAAGCATAAAAATATAGGTTCTATTTTATGATTGTCTCCGTATTTTCTTAAAAATTTAGGATCAAGCATATGAGTATGAATGATTCATGTTTTATATTTGATAACATTGGTTGCTTCACTATAAATAATTCATGTATAAATTATAATTATGAAAAATTATATGTTACTATGAAATAATACATATATGTCCTGATTTTGTATTTTAAATTTTCATGATGCCATTTCGTATTTTCAACCTATTTGTATGGCTATGACTTATGATCATATAAAATATTTTACAAGCGCTCAAATAGCTATCCCAATTGGGGTCAATCGACATCCTGGCGTCCAATGAAAACAACCCTCTACTAATGGGTTAAACTTGGTAACAAAAAGGAACCATCATCTGTTCTCAATTATAAAAATGACCCTATCACAAATTATAGTGATCATAGCATGAAAAATCTGCGAACCACTATTTTAATAGATAATATGGTTACATGATAAATATCTGATGACCATATGAATATTTTAAATTACACTGAAATCAGTTTCATGAACTTGCTTGACTTGTGCATATATGATTGCATTGTCATGACATGGCTTGTTACATTATTATGAATTGGTTTATTTTACTATAAAAGTTACTTTCTAAATGATGCATTAAATTACGTAAAGATCTATTGTTGATCCAGTAAGGTGGTGCATGGTTACTTATTGAGTTATGAAGCTTATCCTTTCCTTTATTCTTTTCCAACGAATAAGACCGCTAAGAGCAAGGAGGGATGTGCTAAGCAAAGATCCAGACAATAAACTTCAAAGTGAGTAGCAGGCAATAATAAATAGTATATGACTATGAAATGATGAGTTGCAGCTCTGAATACATAATTTAGATATTTTATACCCATGTCTCTTTGCTTAATAAATAGAAAAAAATTTTGGATCATATTTATTATTGTTAGAATTTGATATCTCGAGATTCGATCTATATTGAACCTACAGCGAGGTCCGCGATAAAAAATAGAGTCCAACTAGATTAACATCAGTTCAAATGGAGTCCGGATGACCAAGATACACGCGATGAAAATCGGCACAGAATCCAAAGCGATGGAGGACCGCCAGTGGAGCGACGACGGAGCGGCCGCATGCAGCCCAGGTGTGGAAGCATGCGGCTGGGCACGGCAGGGCACGACACCTGGCCCAGGCTCGGGCGCGTGGGCTGACCCAAGCTCGAGCGCGGCCCAGGCCAAGGACCAGGCGCGCGAGCGCGTGGGCCTGGATGACACAGCACCTGGCCCAGGCTCGGGTGCATGGGTTGACCCAAGCCCGAGCACAGCCCAGGCCCAGGCACGCGAGCGCGCGGGCCGGTCCAGGCCCATGCATGCCCTGGGAGTCCGTTTGCCTGGTCCATCATGGACTTGGCGGTGCACCGGGAGATCTGTGGAACGCGTGGGTGTTTCCCATGCGTTTCTCATGATCCACTGTACTGTTTCATAGATCGGAGCGTGATCGAACGGCGTGGGTCAATCTTGGTGTTGATCCGACGGTTCAGGGACTTATTTGGGCTTGATTAGGAGTCTTTAACCTAATCTAATTAGATTTAAAGGCCTATAAAGGCCCCTGATGCTGAACAGAACCGTTGTGGTGTGGCCTGTGGTCTCGCGGTGTGGTTTTTCCAGTGGTGTGGTGCTGATCTGAGAAGAGCACAGGAAACTGAGAGCCCACGAAGAGAGAGAGACCCATGATGCTGAGAGGGAAGGAGCAGAGAGGCTCCTAGACAGCGGTCATTTCAGGGGTTCAGGGGGGTCTTCTAAGAGAGAGAGCTTTTATGAGGGATAACTTCTTGTGAGGGAGAAATTGGGTGTACGAGGGTTGAGAGTGAGATCTTCTCTTATAAAATTTCTTTTCTCATAGTGAAGTTTACATGCCATGTGGAGGCGAGCTCTTTTTTGGCTGATCCATATATTTGATTATTTTTTATTTTATTTTTTTTATTCCTACTGCATCGCATTGTACTGAAAAGGTTTGGAAGGTGGTGTCTTGGCCAGACATCCACCCAATAAGTGGTATCAGAGCGAGGCGGTACAAGGATGCAGATTGCAGCGGTGGTGAGCAAGACTGAAAATGGAGAAGATATGATCAATCAAGTTGGAGATCAACAAGTTTGATGGAAAGAGTAATTTCTCCTTGTGGCAGGCAAGGATGAAAGACGTGCTCATCCAACAAAAGTTGATTGATGCTCTCTTGTGCGATGAGAAGCCGACCACCATGGAGGTGTAGGATTAGAAACGGCTACAAATATAGACGGTGAGTACCATTCGCATGTACCTAGCAGATGAGGTGGTGATCCATATGCTTAGTGAGATCTCTCCGACAATACTGTGGTCGAAGCTCGAGGAGTTATACATGATAAAATCTCTCACCAATACTCTTTTCCTTTGGAGGTAGTTTTACCAGCTGCGGATGGCTGAGGGACAGAGCGTACAGGAGCATTTAAGTCACTTTCAGAAGATCCTCACCGACCTCCTCAGCATTGGTGAGAACGTTGAGGAGAAGATCAGGGTGCTGGTTTTGCTGGCATCGCTTCTCCCTTCGTACGAGTCCTTAATGACTGCTCTTCTAGTGGAAAAGAGTACCATCAAGATGGATGAGATAATCACGGCGATACTCCAGAACAAGGTTCTCAAGAGGAAGAATCTGACTTCGAGCTCAGGTGGCGGTAGTTCAGCTTTGGTGGCTTTTGAAAGAGTAGGAGGCGGTAGACGGAGCGATAAGAGATCGCGACGAGAACAATCCAAGTCTGGGAGGGACTTGAGCAAAAACAGATGTTACCGATGTAACGAGTTGGGGCATCTAGCCAGAGATTGCCCTCAACTCAAAAATCAGATGATGGCTGCTGTGGCGACGGTCAATAGCGATTCAGAAGGAGATGTCCTGAAGATATCTGACGAGGTATCTACTTCTTCGCAGCAGTGGATATTAGATTCTGCATGTATCCATCATGTATATTACAGAGAGGAGCAATTTGACTCCCTGAAGAATAGTGAGGGCACTGTTTATCTGTCGGATGGATCGAGCTGTACGATCAGAGGCATCGGGACGGTCAACTGGAGGATACATGATGGTGCAGTGAGGAGATTAGGGAAGGTCAGATACATATCCGATTTCAAATGAAATCTTATCTCACTGAGTAGACTGGATTCGAGAGGCTACAGGATGGTAGTTGGTGGAGGAATCCTGAAGGTGCTATGCAGTGATAGGATTATTTTGAAGGAAAAGAATGAGAGGAGAGGATATTATTACCTGACGGAGAGTCTAGTGCGAGATGGAGCTTCAAAAGCCAGGTGGAGCCCAGAACAAAGTGGAGCTCTAGGTGGAGATAGATCAGGCACGAGATAGGAGACTCGGGAGGATGAGAGGTGACGTCGCAAGGTGAGATTCTTATTACCGCAGGATGTCCCGAGTAGATCTCAGGTCAGGAGGAGCACAGCATACAATGGAGATGGGATCGAGTGGCCTGACTCGACTCCCATGTTTGCCCATCTATGATCAGCAGGTGATTGCCCCAGGGCATGGGGGGCGAAGAGATCCAGAAGCTCTCGGAGTTAGGAGGAGGCTGAATATCGAGTCGAGATGGAGATTGTTAGAATTTGATGCCTCAAGATTCGATCTATATTGAGCCTACAGCGAGGTCTACGATAAAAAATGGAGTCCAACGAGATCAAGATCAGCTCAAATGGAGTTCGGATGGACAAGATATGTGTGATTGAAATCGATATGAAACTCGAAGCGGGGGAAGACCGTCGACGGTCGGCGGCGGGTCGGCAGAGCGGCGGCGGCGCAGCCGCCTACGGCCCAGGCATGGCAACACGTGCGGGGCATGAACAAAGCCCAGGCCCAGGCATGCGGGGCGCACGGGCAGACCTAGGCCCAGGCGTGCAAGCGCGGGGCCGGTCCAGGCCCATGCACACCTTGGGAGCTCATTTGCCCGATCCACCATAGATCAAACGGTGCATCGGGAGGTCTGTGGACCCCGTGGGTGTTTTTCATGCATTTCTCACGGTCTATGATACTATTCCATGGATCGAAGCACGATTAGACAGCATGGATCAATCTTAGTGTTGATCTGACGGTTCAGAGACTTATTTGGGTTTGATTAGGAGTCTTTAACCTAGTCTAATTAGGTTTAAAGACCTATAAAGGCCCCTAATGCTGAACAGAACCGTTGTGGTGTGGCCCGTGGTCTCGCGGCATGGTTTTCCAGTGGTGTGGTGCTGATCTAAGAAGAGTGCAGGAAACCAAGAGCCCATGAAGAGAGAGAGACCTGTGACGTTGAGAGAGAAGGAGCAGAGAGGCTCCTGGATAGCGGACAACGGTCACTTTAGGGGTTCAGGGGGGTCTTCCAAGAGAAGAGCTTTTGTGAGGGGTAACTTCTTGTGAGAGAGAAATTGGGTGCACGAGAGTTGAGAGTGAGATCTTCTCTTGTAAAATTTCTTTTCTCATAGTGAAGTTTGCATGCTCTATGGAGGCGAGCCCTTTTTTGGCTGATCCAGATATTTGAGTGTTTTCTATTTTATTTCTTTTTTATTCTTGCTGTATCGCGTAGTACCAAAAAGATCTTAGGAGGTGGTGTCCTGACCAGACATCCATTCAACAATTATAGTATAAATTTTTGTATAGATTTTTTTTTATAGACTTCATATTATTGTGGGTAATTCCCCATAGTAACATGGCCATATCATGTTTCAGATCTGAGGTATGATAATTAACACCAATATAAGTGATGACAAGAGAAGGTTGGGCGGTTTTTGTAGGATGCTTCCTCTGCAATTACCATGAGGAAATGGTGAAACATCTTTTTCTTAGCCTACCCTTCCTAAGATATATTTAGAGGATCTAATAAAACATAAAATCAAGACCAAAGGGTGGGCACCGTGGGCGCTCTCTCTTTGGGTCAACATGAGACAGAAGAGAATTCCCAGTGAACTTCTGCTAGTTTGGAATAAGATATTGTTGCAATTTTTTAGTGCACTTGGAAGTAGAGGGACTGGCATGTCTTCCTCAAGATTTCTTGTGGAGAGGTGATCTTTCAAAAGATGGCCAGACCCCTTAATTATTGGAAAATTCTGGGTAGTTTCTAAGGACCTAGACACCTGTCTTTTATTGAAGGTGCAAAATGGGGAATTAAAAATGTGGTTACAAGTGAAGCTTCCATCTCTTCAAGATCCTCCCTCATCAATAATTTGAAGAAAAGGCCACAGGAGATCTGTTCACAAGATATTTCATTCAGATAAGTAGGTGAAAACAGGGAATGAAGCCGGCTGAAATTTCCGAGAAAGGACTTGTTCCAGATTCTATTAACTCCTCTTTCCTTGCAAGCAAGCTGATACATGGAAAGGTTTGATCTATTAACCAGAGTATCATGAACATGCCTCACCCTTGTCCAAACAGCAGCAAAATCAGCAAGAGCACTCTGTTTATGGATCAGAGACCATTCATTAAAGATATTCAGAGGTTCAGCTTCCAGTGAGGTAGAAGATCCTCGCTTGTTTGAGAAGAGTCTCACATTCCTTTCTCTCCAACACGTCTAAGCCATGGCAATCAACAGCATTAGAATGATGTGCTGATAGTTTTTACTAAAATTCCACTTAATCCATTCGGTGCATAGATAGTCAAGTGAAGATTGTGGATGCAGAACCCCCAAGTTGGAACATATTGATTTCTATATAGTTCTGAACATGGGGGTGGAAAATAAATGATCCACCATTTCCATCAATAATGGATCATAAAGACAACAGGGTCAGGGTGATTGATCACACAGGCTGCTCGTGTACAATTGTGATCCCAAGCCTGGGTCAACTAGGTCAATAGTGTTGGGTGGATGTCTAGCCAGGACACCGCCTCCCAGGATCTTTTCAGTACCACGCGATACAGTAGGAAGAAAGAAGAAACAAAACAAAAAATAATCAAAATACGTGGATCAGCCAAAAAAGTTTGCCTCCACAGAACATGCAAACTTCACTATGAAAAAGAAATTTTACAAGAGGAGATCTCATCCTCAACCCTGGTACACTCAATTTCTCCCTCACAGAAAGTTCTACCTCACAAAAGTTCTCTCTTGGAAGATCCTCCTGAATCCCTGAAGTGATCGCTGTCCGCTGTCCAGGAGCCTCTCTGCTCTTTCTCTCAGAACGTGACGCATCTCTCTCTCTCTTCATGGGGTTCTGGCCTTCTCGGATTCACGCACAGAGCCTTCCGCACGTCCACAGGAAAAAAACAAGCCACCATAACACCCCTTTCACTGTTCATGGCCTTTTAAAGGCTTAAACCCCTAATTAGATCCGTATTAGGACTCCTAAACTAAGCCATAAAACTCCAAATCAAGTCCCGAACCATCGGATCATGATCGAGAGCCATCCGGACCGTCCGATCGTGCGCCAGTCTATGGAACAGTGCTGTGGACCGCGCCAAACACAAGAAAAATGCACACACGGTCCACAAGGTCCACCATGGACCGTTCGATCCATGGTGGATTGGGATCCAGGCTCCTAGCGCAGCGCGCTGGGCTGGGCCGGCCCACGCGTGGGCCTGGGCGTGCCCACGCCACGTGCCTGGGCTCGGGCAGCACCCCGAGTGCCGCACCTGGGCTGGCCCGTGCACCCATGCCTGGGCCACGCCCCAGGTTGGGCCATGCCCTACGCACCCAACCCATGCACTGAGCCGCGCCCCGCCGTGCGTGGCCGCTCCGCCGGCCCGCCGCCGGCCGCCGGCGATCCTCCACCACCTCGAGTTTCATGCCGACTTCAAAAGTGCGTATCTCCTCCATCTGAGCTCCATTTTGGATGATCTTGATCTCGTTAGACTCTGTTTTTCATCGTGAACCTCATTGTGGACCAAATTTTGAGGTATCAATTCTTAACAATCTTCACTTTGACTCAATATTCGGCCTTCTCTTTTTAAGAGCTTTTGGATCTCCTCATCTCCATGCCCTGGGGCAATCGCCTGTTGATCATGAATAGACAAACATGGGAGTCGAGCCAGGCTGCTCTATCCCATCTCCATCGTATGCTGTACTCCTCTTGACTTGAGACCTACTCGGAGTATCATCCTGCGGTAATAGGAATCTCACCTTGCGACGTCGCCTCTCATTCTCTCGAGTCTCTTGTCTCATGCCCGATCCACCTCCATCTGAAGCTCCACCTCACTCTGAGCTCCACCTGACTCCCGAAGCTCCACTTCGCACTTGGCTTCTTGTTAGGTAATAATGTCCTCTGCTCCCCTTCTTCCCCTCCAGCATAATCGTATCGCCGCATAGCACCCTTAGGATTCCTCTACCAGCTACCGTCCTGTAGCCTCTCGAATCCAGTCTACTCAGTGAGATAAGATTTCGTCTGAAATTGGATATGTATCGAACCTCTCTCAATCTTCTCACTGCATCATCATGTGTTCTTCAGCTGACCGTCCCGATGCCTCTGATCGCATAGCTCGATCCATCCGGTAGATAAACAGCGCCCTCACTATTCTCCAGGGAGTCAAACTGCTCCTTTCTGCAATATGCATGATGGGTATATGCAGAATCTAATATCCACTATTGGGAAGAAGTAGATACCTCATCAGATATCTCCTGGATATCTCCATTTGAATCGCTACCGGCCATCGCTACAGCAGCCACTGTCCGATTTTTGAGTTGAGGGCAATCTCTGACTAGATGCCCCAACTCCTCACACTAGTAACACCTAGTTTTGCTCAAGTCCCTCCTGGACTTGGACCGTCCTAGTCGTGATTTTCTGTCACTCCGTCTACCGCCTCCTACTCCTTCAGAAGTCACCAAAGCTGAGCTACCACCACCTGAGCTCGAAGCTGAGTTCTCTCTCCTGAGAATCTCATTCTAGAGTATCACCGCGGTGATCTCATCCATCTTGATGGTGCTCTTCCCCACTAGAAGAGCAGTCACCAAGGACTCATACGAAGGTAGAAGCAATGCTAGCAAAACCAACACCTTGATCTTCTTCTTAATATTTTTGCCAATACTGAGGAGATCGGTGAGGATCTTCTGAAAGTGGCTTAGATGCTCCTACACACTCTGTCCCTCAGCCATCCATAGCTGGTAAAACTGCCTCCAAAGGAAAAGAGTATTGATAAGAGACTTCGCCATGTATAACTCCTCGAGCTTCAACCATAGCACCGTCGGAGAAGTCTCGCTAAGCACATGGATCACCACCTCATCTGCTAGGTATATGCAGATGGTACTCACCGCCTGCATTTGTAGTCATTTTCAATCCCGCACCTTCATGGTAGTCAGCTTCTCCTCGCATAAGAGAGCATCAATCAACTCTTATTGGATGAGCACGTCCTTCACCCTTGACTGCCACAACGAGAAATTGCTCTTTCCATCAAATTTGTTGATCTCCATCTTGATTGATCCTATCTTCTCCATCTTCAATCTTACTCACCACCACTGCAATCTGCATCCTTGTACCATCTCGCTCTGATGCCACTTGTTAGGTGGATGTTTGGCCAAGACACCACCTCTAAGGATCTTTTCAGTACCATACGATGCAACAAGAAGAAAGAAGAAATAAAATAGAAAATAATCAAAATACGTGGATCAGCAAAAAATGCTCGCCTTCACAGGGCATGCAAACTTCACTATGAAAAAAAATTTTACAAGAGGAGATCTCATCCTCAACCCTCCTACATCCAATCTTTTCTTCACAAAAAGTTCTCCCTCACAAAAGCTCTCTCTTAGAAGACCACCCTAAACCCCTGAAGTGACCGCTGTTTGCTGTCTAGGAGCCTCCCTGCTCCTTCTTTCACAACGTGACGCGTCTCTCTCTCTCTCTCTTCACGAGGTTCTGGCCTTCTCGGATTCACGCACGGAGCCTTCTGCGTGTCCACAGGGAAAAACAAGCCACCATAACACCCCTTTCACTGTTCATAGCCTTTTAAAGGCTTAAACCCCTAATTAGATTCGTATTAGGACTCCTAAACCAAGCCATAAAACCCCAGATCAAGCCTCGGACCATCAAATCATGATCGAGAGCCAATCAGAGCGTTCGATCGTGCATCGATCTACAGAACAGTGCCGTGGACTGCGTGAAATGTGTGGGAAATGCCCACAAGGTCCATGCGGTCCGCCATGGATCGCCCAGTCTATGGTGGATCGGGATCTGGGCTCCCAGCGCGGCGTGTTGGGTTGGGCAGGCCCGTGTGTGGGCTTGGGCCGTGCCCGCGCCGCATGCCCGGGCCGCGCCCTGCATGCCCACGCCTGGGCCGGCCCGCATGCCCGTCCCTGGGCCGCGCCCCACCGTGCGCAGCTGCACTGCCACCGCTCCGCCGGCCCGCCGCTGGCCGCCGGCGATCCTCCACTGTCTCGAATTTCGTACCGACTTCAAAAGTACGTATCTCCTCCGTCTGAGCTTCGTTTTGGATGATCTTGGTTTCGTTGGATTCCATTTTTCATCGTAAACCTCACTGTGGGCTCAATATGGATCGAACTTGAGACGTCAAATCTTAATACAGCCATGGAAAAGAGGACTTTGAAATTGGGATCCCCAGATCCTCTTAGAGTGAGAAAGAGATAGAAGAGAGAGAAAAAGAAGAGAGAATAATTTTTTTCCTTCTTCTTTTAAGAGAGAGAAAATAGGGTATTAGGATCCCACCACAGGTGGTAGAGAGAGAAATACTACGGAGAAGGGGAGAGACAATTCTTCTCTCTCTCCTCTTTTTTTTTTTTTTTGCTTTCTTCTTCTCCTTCTTTCTTGGCAAAACAGAGGAAGGGGAAAGAGCCTCGTGGGCTCAGTAGTGGTTGCGGCCAGAAGTGGTGTTAGCAACGGCCGCGCTACCTAAGGTCTAAGCTTCTTCCGAAGATTATGGCAACAGCGATGGCCATTACGGCCGGCGGTGGATAAAAGAAAGAAATAGGCAGGAAAGAGCCCGAAGCTGGGGACTCTCTCAGGGTTAAATCGGCAACATTGGCAACTTGAATCAAGGCAAAACAATGGCCCAAGAATCCGAAGAAATTAAGGAAGAAGAAAAGTTTTAGCAAGAAAGGGGATGCTAAGAAAGGTTTTTTTTTAATCATGTTGAAGTGTAGCTAGTATTGAAATTCCTAACTCGACAGGGCTTATAGTTGCATGAAGGCTCAATCTGGTCCTTTTTCTCATTTGTCCTCTCGGTGCTTTATCATGCATCCAAGTACAAGTCACACGGAGGATTATACTCATTGTTTGATCTATGCCTGCTAATTCTTTTGCACATCTGACTTACTTTAAAAGAAATGTGAGATCTCCTCTTTATTTTTATCGAAAAACACAGAGGAAGAAGACAGGCCTACCCTACTGATCATGCCCCTCTGTAATGAAAACAGAGATTTGAAGTTCAGGTCTCGGATAATTTCGATGCTCATCGGTGAGACACTAGCAGGCGGCAACGGTGAAAATCAATTGAATGGTGGCAGCAATACCTCAGCTCTTGGGAGGTTTGGGCCGCAGTATGGGTGATGGAAGAGGCAGCAACACAGGAAAAAGCGAATCCAGCAACAAGAGGAGAAAAAGAAGAGAGAACTCAGTTGTGTGCTTCTTGAGGAGGGAGGAGGGTTGTTTAAATAACGGTGGGGACTTCCTAGTCTCGGATGAGGCAAACTAGAAGGATTCAGTCTCCTTCTCTGACCCTAACTTTGCTTCATTAGCCATTTTGGGTTGCAGCCAGTTAATGTACTGGGCCTCACAATCTCATAGCAGTAAACTATCAGTTTAGTTACAAGAATACGATCCTTTAAACTATAGTATCATCTGCATATTGCCGGATAATCTTACTTGTGTCATCCCCACGTATACCAATTCCCTCCAGTAGACCTTCATTTTGAACTTTGTGAAATATCAGGCAATCTATTGCAATCATGAAGAGGAGAGCAGAGAGGAGGCCACCCGTATGCAGCATAGAATCTAGCTTACTGCCTGTTTGTTTACCAGAACACTAAGTTTACAAGAAGAATATTAAATTCTTGATTCATTGAGCCCGTAGGGGAGGAAACCCCCTGTTGAGCAGCACTTAGAAAATGAAGTCCAATTCCATCTGTCAAAAGCTTTTTAAAATTCAATCTTTAATACAATTCCTTGCTCTCCCAGTAACCTGTTTTGATAGATGATCCCTTGCTTTTAAGGATGCAGTCTTGGATTTGCATTGCTTTTTTTGAATCCTGATTGCGAGTTACGAAACAAAGCAGAACAAGAGCTAATCTCAGTGCCAAAATCTTTGAAACTCTCTTATAACACTCTGATCAAATTGATTGATCCGAAGTCGTGAGGATGATTATTGCCTATTCCTTCAGTTTCAGTGCATGATACGTGTAAAAGTCCACATTATCTCCATACAGCTCTTTCAGGAGCTTTATATTATCCATAATTAACTCCTGAAATGCCATTTAAGAAAAACCTCCATCTTAGAACGTAATGAGACCCTGTAGCTGCCCAGGTGGTGCGGAGAATTGATCCGATTAAAATAGTTGATGATAGATTAACCTTTGAAGGCACAAGCGAAAGTTTAGGCATGGCATGCTTGTAGAGATATATAACAAAATCAAGATGCATACTTGTTCCACCATATGTATGTAAACCTAATTGAGCATCCACTAATCAACCTTTGGCTCTTAAAATGGCACCAATTAGACTCTCAAAACAAGCAACTGAGGATTTGTTAATATTTCCTAGATAGTTTCTCGTCCACACTCGAAAATGAAAAAAACAAAATGAACAAACAAAAGTAGAAAGAAAAGTTCAAATAAGAAGAATAAGTCAAGCTGTTGGTTTCAGTCCCATTGTCATTGACGTCTCTGAACTCCACGGTGTTTGGCCATGTCAATCTCCGTGTCTGTAATATGATTTGTAGATTTCCACTATCTATTATGTTGAGTGGCCAGGATGATAGCTTGGTATGCCTTCAGAGAAATTCTTAGAAGGGCATGATCGCAGAGATAGAAGTAGTTGATGAGGTGGATTTACCGTTTGAAAAATTTCTGAACAAGCTTAGAAAGCCGGAGTGGGTTCTGCTCTCCAGTGACCATCTACACCAAACTCCATGCTACTTTCTGAACTTTCTTCAAACGACTGGTGGGCATAAAGGAATGCGAGATCAGAGT
Organism: Elaeis guineensis; assembly: GCF_000442705.2. NCBI lineage: Eukaryota > Viridiplantae > Streptophyta > Magnoliopsida > Arecales > Arecaceae > Elaeis > Elaeis guineensis. Next base: position 129,401,949 of record NC_025996.2, read on the forward strand.
GGCAAATCTACAGCGGGACCGTGGGGTGGTGGGGTCAAAAGCCCACAAGGTTTAGAAAAGGAAACATTTAGAAACCGCAATTTTAGCTAATTCACGGGATATCTGATCTGATCCAATCTAAGCAGAATAAATTCGACTCAACCAATTAACATCTAAGATAGAAATAAGTTTAAAAAAAATATGCGAAACGAATTCAGATATGTCCCATTTTAAATCTGATTTGATATAATTTTAATTTTTTTTTAAATTATAATTATTTTATAATATTTATATAATAAATTTTTTAACTAATTTTATCTAATTTTTTTTTATCTATTTGGTCCCGTTCAATCCATATTTTTATTGAACCCGATCCGATCAGATACGGATCCGGGGCGAATATGACTATATAATTTTTGATTATGAAATAGGTACGATATTAACTGACCTGATTCGTATCAAATCCTTTGCCATCCTTGGAACCGCTCACGAGCCAATGAGGTTCAGCGCATCCACGGTAATCTACTTGGACAAACCACAAGATATCCGATAAGGAGCTTGAAAATCTCCAGTAAGATTTCATGGAGGGGGAAAAGGAGAGGATGGAAGCATCGAGGCATGCATGGGAGATGATGGTAGCGATTTGTTGAAGACTTAGCTAGAAGGTTCCTATCGATTGGATGGCTTGAGAGCTCAAATATAGGGATAGGCTTCAATATGAAGAGTCCTTTCCCATTGCTGAAGACCACATTGTTTTTCGATTCAAAATAGAGGATGATTGGAATGCTGCTTTGTTTGGTGGCCCATGGTTGATCACCAGGCAGTTAATGGTAATGGAGATGTGGGTTCCCAAATCAGATATTTTTAAGACCATGGTGTTCTGGTAAAGATTGCCGAGTTTTCCTTTGGAGCACTAGGATAATGACTCCTTCTTGAGCATCACTATGGCAGCTGGCCAACCCCTTGCTATGGATGGGTTCATAGATCAATCAAGAAGCTTGGTCATGTGAGGGTTAAAGTGGAGATCAATGCCCTGGAACCTCTTAAGCTAGGGATTGTGATAAGGGATGAGCTATGGTGTTCACCTGCCAACATGGAAGGATCGGCCACAAGGATGACGAATGCAGATTTCGTTCATTGGTCTTGGCTGTGGCACCTACGAACCCTCCATCTAGCCATATAACTTTGTGAACCCTACCTTGGAGAGGGAGAACTTGGGGCCATGGTGGTCGAGGGGGCTAGCGGTCAGGGAACATCTAAGATGATGGATTCGAACCATCAGGACATTTATTGTTGCTTGGTCTTTCGTCCCTCGTTGGCAATGGTGAAGGTTCAGCAACATAGGGCTACAAAATGGGGGCAGCAAGCAAGGAAGGAGAATAAGTCAACATTGGACTCGTCTAGTCCTAGTTCATCCCCATCCCGGTCAGGTTCACCCCTAAACCAGCCAAGTTCACCCGTCTCGCCACCTAACTTAGGCAAGTGGCAAAAGCTGTCAAAGGATGTATGTTGTCGATCTCTAGAAAAAGGCACATGACCGGTGGCGTGTTGAAATAGAGCGGCAGGTGTAGGCCATCCTCTTCTGGGCCAGATTTTGTTTCAACCATCATTGCAGCTGGGCTCACCCATGGATTTTGAGAGAATAGGCCCGACTATGGAAATTGGTGGGTTGGATGCCATCATGCTTGAGGTGGGCTTGACTTCACTGCATCCGAAATGGGCAAGAAGCCCATCATCTCCCTAAAGAAAAATGGGCCAAGCCCAAGTGGAATCGGCCATGGCTCTCACAGTGATCTACTTACTGAGTCGATGTTAAAAAAAATATCTCGAGATTCGATTCATAATAAGTCGAAAATGAGGTCTAAGACGACGAACGGAATCTAACAAGATCAAAATCAATCCAAACGGAGTCCAAATGACGGAGATACGCACAAAAAAAGACCAGCAACATGCTGGTACGGCCCATAGGTCATCAGAGGGGGCCCATGGACTGGCGTGGCCTAGGCCAGCATGCAGGCCAGTCCAGGCGCATGTGGGTGCACACGGGTTGGCCACGGGTGTTTGGCCCAGGTGGGCGCACATGGGCGCGGCCCAGCGCACGGCCCCGGCCCAAAAGGCGTGCCTAGCCGCTGTTTCACATGGCCCACATGGACCGACATACCACTGGCAGGGAAGCATGGACCGATGCCCGTTTCCCTTGGGTTTCGCATAGTCCACAGTGGACCAGCACCATTTCTCAAGGAGTTTCTCACGGTCTATGGAGTTCTGTGGATCGATAGAGCTTAGATTTGTGCAATCCTATGGCTGTGAGCCGATTCGATGAAGATCTGACAATCTAGATTGATTCTGAATTTGATCAAGCATGATCAGGTTTGATATGCATGATCGGATAGCTTTGGTGGGAGCCGATCATGATCGAATGGTTCAAAAGGATTCTAGGGTTTGATTTAAGCCCGGTATCCTAGTCAAACAATATTTTAGTGATTTTGAAGGCTATATAGCTTTATTTGATGAGCCATTTATTGCATAGGGTAGTTGGTGACATCTTGGTTATGCAGAGAGATTTCAAAAGAGATTTTAGAGAGCTTTTGCGAGGGTTTTGGAGCTTTTTATTGAGAGATCTTTGTACAAAAGTTGAGTGGTGAGTTTCTCTTGTATTTATTTGATTTTCTTTCTCTCATAGTGAAGCTTGCATGTCTCATGGAGGTAAGCTTGAGGCCAATCTATGTTATCTTAATTTATTTATGATATATTTTTTTCTCTCTCTTTCTTTTTTCTTCCTGCATCAACAAGTGGTATCAGAGCCACAGCAATTGGTATCAAAGTCTGGTTACTGTGGATAAGTGGTGTCAGACGATCCAGGTAGAGGTGGTGTTGATCAAGATTGGAGATAGAGAAGATAAGCACAATCAAGATGAAAATCAATCGATTCCATGAAAAGAGCAATTTCTCCTTGTGGCAAGTGAGGGTGAAGGATGTGCCCATCCAACACGGGTTGATCGATATTCTCTTATACGCAAAGAAGTCGGTCACCATAGAGGAGAAGATCTGAGAGCAGCTACAGATGTAGATGGTGAGTACCATCCATTTGTACCTAGTGGATGAGATGGTAATTCATATACTTGATGAGACTTTTCTAACAATACTATAATCAAAGCTCGAGGAGTTGTACATAACGAAGTACCTCACCAACACTCTCTTCCTCTAGAGGTAGTTCTACCGACTACGGATGGACAAGAGATAGAGCATGCAGGAGCATCTTAGCCACTTTCAGAAGATTCTCACCAATCTTCTCAGTGTAGGTGAGAAGGTTGAGCAGAAGATCAGGAAGTTGGTCTTGCTAGCATTGCTTCTCCCTTTGTATGAGTCCTTGGTGACTACTCTTCTGGTAGAGAAGAGCACCATCAAGATGGATGAGGTCATCATGGTGATTTTTCAGAATGAGTTTCTCAGGAGGGAGAACCTAGTTTCGAGCTCAGACAACAACAGTTCAACTTTGACGATTTTTGAAGGAGCAGGTGGCAGCAGATAGAGTGACAGATCTAGGATCGCGAGGAGGACAATCCAGGTCCAAGATGAGGGACCCCAGCAAGATAAGGTGCTATAGGTGTGATGAGTTGGGGCATCGTGTCAGAGAATGCCCTCAACTCAGAGATCGGATGAGGGCTAATACAGTGACAGCCAGTAGCAAATCAGAGGATGATGTCCTGTTGATATCTGATGAGATATCTACTTCTTTTCAGTAGTAGATTTTAGATTCTGCATATACCTATCATGTATGTTGTAGAGAGGAGCTGTTTGACTCCCTGAAAAATAGTAAGGGCACTGTTCATCTATTGGATAGATCGAGCTGTGTAATCAGAGGCATCAGGATGGTCAGTTGGAGGTTACATGATGGTGTAGTGAGGAGATTGGACGAGGTTCGATGTATAGTCAATTTTAGATAGAATCTTATCTCACTAAGCAGACTAGATTCAAATGACTATAGATGGATAGCTGGTGATGGAATCCTGAAGCTTATGTGCGGTAATAGGATGATATTGGAGGGGAAGAAAAGGATAAGAGGATATTACTATCTTACAGAAAAACCAGTGTGAGGTGAAGCTTTAGGAGCCAGGGGGAGTCCAATGCAAGGTGAAGCTCTAGATGGAGGTGGATCGGATATGAGATATGAAATTCGGGAGGATGAGAGACGATATCATAAAGTGAAGTTTCTATTATCATAAGAGACTTCTCCGAGCAGATCTTTGGTCAGAGTGGACACAACCCATGATGGAGGTGGGATCGAGCGGCCTAGCTCGACTCCCACATTTGTCTATCCATGAGACAGCAGGCATGACCTAGGGCATGGGGGTAAGATGGATCATAAACTCTCAAAGACAGATGGAGGTCAAATATCGAGTCGAGATGGATATTGTTGAGAAAAATATTTCGAAATTCGATCCATAATAAGTTCAGAATGATGTTCAGGATGATGAACGAAGTCCAATGAGATCAAGATCAGTCCAAACAGAGTCTGGATAATGAAGATATGCATGAGAAAAGGCCAGCAATAGGCTGGTACAACCCACAGGCCGTCGAAGGGGGCCCATGGACTGGCGCAGCCCAAGCCAGCACATGGGTCAGCCCAGGCACGTGCGGCCCTGGCCCAACGGGCACGTAGGCGCACCCAGGCCATGGTTTCATGCGGCCCACATGGATCGATGGTCCACAGGTAGGGGAGCATGGATCGGTGCCCATTTCCCTTAGGTTTTGCATGGTCCACGATGGACCAGCATCATTTTTTAGGGGGTTTCTTGCACTTTATGGAGTTTTGTGGACCAACAGAGCTCAAATTTATATGATCCTATGGTTGTGAGCCGATCCGATGAATATCCGATGATCCAAATTGATTCCAACTTTGATCAGGCATGATAAGGGATGATATGTGCGATTGGATGGCTCTGGTGTGAGACGATCATGATCGAACGGTGCAGAAAGGTTCTAGAGTTTGATTTGAGCCTGGTATCCTATTCAAACACTTTTTTTGATGATTTCAGAGGCTATATAGCTCCGTTTGATGAGCTGTTTATTACGTAAGATAGCTAGTGACATTTTGGTTGTGTAGATAGATTTCAAGAGAGATTTTAGAGAGCTTTTCTGAGAATTTTGGAGCTTCTTGTTGAGAGATCTTTATACAAAAATTGAGTGATGAGTTTTTTTTTATTTGTTTGATTTTTTTTCTCATAGTGAAGCTTACACGCCCTATAGAAGTAGGCTTGAGGCCAATCTACATTATCTTGATTTGTTTGTAATTTTTTTTCTTTCTCTTTCTTCTTTCTTCTTATCCCAACAAATGGTATCAGAGTAACAACAGTCGAGCACCAACACTATGGAGGTTTCTAGGCCAACTAAAGGTAAGCCTTCTTCCCTACCTATAATGCCCCCTATTCTCTCTGTTACGGCTTCTAATTAGGCCGTCATTGGATTCTAGTGTGTTGAGCCATGTACCATGGTATCCCTCTGAGGTCTGGTTGTGATATCCTTTCCACCAACCAATTAATCAGAGGTGGCTCCACACCCTATAGTGTCGACCTTGCCTTGAACTTCATCCCCAATGTTGAAGCAACTGAATGAGGCCCTGACCCCACCTATGACAAACTTGTTCCTACCTCTAGTATCAGATCCGAGAGATCACAAGTCCAACATGGCCATCCATCTAGTGGGGTAGGAGGGAATTGGAAGGTTGTTGTAGCCTATTTCTCCTGGGTGATTGCATGGATCATGAAGGCATCATGAGGCGAATAAAGGCTGCATTGGATGGTAGCCCAGCTAATCAAGAGACTTGTTGCTGCACTAAGCAAAAAGAATAGCTCAGAGGTAGATAGCATGAAGAAGATTGCTATCCGACTGCCCCTTCTCTCTCTTAGTGATAAGTTGATATGCCAAAATTTCATGGGACCTTGGAAGCCCTTGTTGCCCAGCTATGCAACCCAAGAGGGAGGGAGGTGAATTGGATTTTTAAAAATTTAAAATTAACTTACAACTATGAGGATTATTTAACAATGAATAGGATAAATATGGAGAGTGAAATTTATGCAAGGTGTAGAAGTTGGATGCAAGAATGCAAGAAGATAAGAAAATTTAAAAGGAGAGTAAGTAAGCATAACACAAACAAAAAGATTTATAGTGGTTCGGTGCCAATCTTGCACCTACATCCACTCCTCAAGCTCCTACTTGGGAATTCAAATCTACTAAACCGTATTCAACCCGAATACAACGTCGGAACCTCCGACTCTAGCTATTCCAAACTAGAACACTTATTTTTCAGGTACAAGCCAACCCAATATAGTCCGATTCAAGATTTGGATCAACCTTTTCATGTTTTGGAATCTGTTCAAAATAAAATATCAACTCAAAAATAGAGTATAACAGTTAATCACACGAAAATACAGATGTAGCTTCTTTAATGAGCAAATAAAGCTTTAAATATACTTTACACAATAAGAAGGAAGCTCTTCTGATTTTTTTCAAGATGGTTGAAGACTTGAATGAACTCTTGAGGGGTTGGTGGACTTGAAATAAAAGCTTTTTTAACTTCAAGAGGGCTCTTTTTTTAGGACTGAATTGAATGCTTGAAGAACCTTTTCAAAACCTTGTTGATTTCCTCCTTTAAGTACCTTTTATAACTTCAAATGATGGTGGAGAGTAATCTGGACTGAAATAGAGCCGTTAGAGTACATTAAATGGGTATTAAATATAACCAAAATGAGCTGAAAACTAGCCGTTGTAGAATTTTTCCGTCACAGGGATCGACTCATAGGGTCGACTCATGTACAGGGGTCGACTCATGGGGTCGACATCTGTAGCACAGAATAAAAAATGGCTGTTATGTAATTTTGGCCTACACAGCAGCAGAAGTCGACTCATAGGATTGACTCATACACAGAGGTCGACTCATGGGGTCGACTCATAGGGTATGCCAGCCAAAAAATTCAGCATGCTGTTCAGCCCCTTTTGACACAAGTCAACTCATGGGGTTGATTCAAATATATAAATATAATTTTTTTTCAAAATATATATTCAAAAATATTAAAATTACCTCTGTTGCTCCTAGATTGATTTTGATGATTACAAAGCAGATTGAAGGGATACAAATAATTTTAAATTGAAAAAGTCCTTATGCTCTTCAAGGGCAAAATCATAATTTTGCTAAAATCCTGATTTGATAGTACCATTTGGTAGAACAAATGATTTAAAATCTATTGGTGAAAATTTCATTGTTTTTGGACTTATATTTTTGAAGTTATGAAGGTTTGAAGTGCATGAGTCGACTCATGAGTCAACTCATGACATTATGAGCTGATTGGCACGCAAAAATTACCCATGGCACGCTGGATTTTTGGCTTGGCACGACCTGTGAGTCGACTCATGAGTCGACCCACAAGGCATGAGTCAACTCATGAGTCGACCTCTGCTGTTTTGGGCCAAGAAAATCCAGAAACCAAATCTCTGATCTTTGCAACAGAGGTCGACTCATGAGTCGACCCCTGAAGCATGAGTCGACTCATGAGTCGACCCCTGCGACGGAAATCGTCTGCAACGGCTAGTTTTTTTGCCCATTTTAATTGCCTTTTATGCTTTCTAAAAATGCTCTAACGGCTCTTTATCTGCCTAATATGTTTTCTCTTGTTTCTTAATGCTATAAAAAGGTTTCTAAAGGTAAAAGAAAATAAGAGGATCGAGATACACAAAATCAAACAATTGAGAGGATCCAAAATACATGAGGTGATCAACGAGATACTTGAGAGAAAAAGAAAAGAGGATTCAAAATCTACACGAGAGAGACAAGTGATCCACAATATACACGAGAGATTGTGAAAGAGATTCAAGAGCATTCAAAGAAAGGATTTTTCACGCCTATTGTTCAACCTTGATCAAGAGATCTTTCAAAGCCTTCAAGAAGTCTTCAATCAAAGATCATCTTCTTCTCAAGCATTCATTCAAGCGTTCATCCACCTTGAGAAAATCCAAAAAAGAGATTCTTCATTTGAGTAAAGTATTTTTATTGTTATATTTGCTCATTTAAGGAGCTGTTATTGTATTAATTTGTGCTCTAAGCTATTTTACTCTTTGTGAATATTTGTTCTTATTTTTGGAGGATTTCCAAAACAAGGGAAGGTTGACCCGAACCTGAAATCGGAGTGTTTTGGGTTGACTTGTACCTAGAAAACAAGTAGACTAGCTTGGGATAGCTAGTGTCGGAGTTTCCGACGTTTGTATTCGGGTTGAATACAAGTATAGTGGATTAGAATTCCCAAGTAGGAGCTTGGAGAGTGGATGTAGGTGCAAGGTTGGCACCGAACCACTATAAATTCTTGTGTCTGTGGTGTGCTTTATTGTTTCACTTTATTTCTTTATTATATACTTGCATTCTTGCTTTAGGTAATTTAATCTTAATTTAAAGACCTTCTTCTCATTCATCAAGTTTTAACAAATACTGTTCATAAGTTTTTAATTAAACCTAAAATCTTTAGAAACCCAATTCACCCCCCCCTCTTGGGTTGCATAGCTGGGCAACAAGTGGTATCAGAGCCCGGTGCTCTAGCCCTTCTTTGATCTAACAATCAAAGAGCCAAAGATCTATGACAACCCATGTCGGTACTTCTCTAGCCGAGGGGCAATCTACAAACCGACCTCCACTTTTCAATGGGTCTAATTACACCTATTGGAAAGCTCGGATGAAGATATTCATACAAACACTCGACTATGATATGTGGAGTATCATAGTGAGCGGTCCTCACACACCCACCAAGATTATAGATGGTGAGGAGTCAACTAAACCCGAGAAAGAATGGGATGAGGTTGATAAGAAATTGGCACAATTAAATGCCAAAGCTATGAATGTTCTTTATTGTGCACTAGATGCAAATGAATTTAATCGCATTTCTACTTGTGCATCTGCTAAAGAAATATGGGATAGGTTAGAAGTAACCCATGAGAGAACAAGTCAAGTAAAAGAGTCTAAAATAAACATGCTTGTACATAAATATGAATTGTTTAAAATAGAGCATGATGAGTCCATAACTGCTATGTTTACTCGTTTTACTGATATAATTAATGGTTTGAAAAGTCTTGGCAAATCTTATACTAACAGTGAACTAGTAAGGAAGATTCTCAGGTCATTGCCAAGAACTTGGGAAGCCAAGGTGACTGCCATCCAAGAAGCAAAGGACTTGAACACTCTACCTCTAGAAGAGCTTCTTGGATCCTTGATGACTCATGAACTTAGCATGAAGCAACATCAAGAGGATGAAGTCAAAAAGAAAAGAACCATTGCCCTCAAATCCACAGCGTCACCTGATGATGAGACGGATGACACTGAAGATGAAGAACATGATGAAGAGATGGCACTCATCACCCAAAAATTTAAGAAGTTTCTAAGAAAAAGGAAACAGGGGATGAGAAAGAAGTTCACAAAAGGGGAACAAAGCAAAGAGAAAGAGAAAAATCAACCCCTTATATGCTACGAGTGCAAGAAGCCGGGACATTTCAGATCCGAATGTCCACAACTGAAGAAAGGTCCCAAAAAGTTCAAAAAGAAAGCAATGATGGCGACTTGGAGTGTGAGTGATGACTCAAGCTCCGATGAGGAAACCTCAACAGAACAAGCCAACCTGTGCCTTATGGCACACGAAAATGAGGTAACTTCTGAATCCACTAGTGAATTTACTTTTGAAGAATTGCATGAAGCATTCTATGATTTGATTGATGAATTAAAGAAACTAGGGATGAAAAACAAAGAACTGAAATTGAAAAATCAGTCCTTAGTGAAACAAGCTGAAAATCTTTCAATTGAAAATTCCACCTTGATTTAAGAAAATCAAAGCTTAAAGAATGAAATTAACAAGCTGAAACCTATAGTAGATAAGTTCACCTTAAGTTCAAACAAATTAAATATAATTCTTGACAATCAAAAAGCTGTATATGATAAGGCTGGACTTGGATATAACCCCTTAAAGAAATAAAAAATTTTGAAGAATATTTATGTAAATTATTCAAGTAACAAGTCTACAAATATTACTTGTCTCAAATGTGGTAGAATAGGACATAAATCATACACATGCCTCAAATCTGCAAACAAAACTATAAAGAAAATATGGGTTCCAAAAGGAACCATTTTGACTAACCTAAAAGGATCCAAGAAAGCTTGGGTACCTAAGACAGAAACTTGACCTTTGCTTGCAGGTGTGTCTAGCATCCCAAGGAGGAAACAGGAAATGGTATCTTGACAGTGGATGCTCGAGACACATGACTGGTGATGAATCACAATTCATCACGCTTGATGCTAAGGATGGAGGGATGGTCACCTTTGGAGATAATGGCAAAGGAAAGATCATCGGGATAGGTAACATTGGTATCACTCCCTCCAAATACATTGAGAATGTTTTATTAGTTAAAGGTTTAAAGCATAACTTACTTAGCATTAGTCAATTCTGTGATAAAGGATATAAAGTAGTTTTTAAATCATCTGTTTGCATTGTGACTAGTCCTATTAACGATGGCATTAAATTTATAGGACATAGGCATGGCAATGTTTATATGGTAGATTTGAATGACTTAGCCAAATTAGACATGCAATGCCTAGTATCCTTGAATGCTAAAATTAATGAGACTAGTTGGCTGTGGCATCGTAGACTTGCACATATTAGCATGCATTCTCTTTCAAAATTAATTAAGAAAGAATTAGTTCTTGGTTTGCCAAAACTGAACTTTGAAAAGGATAGAATTTGTGATGCATGCCAATTAGGTAAACAAACTAGAGTTTCATTTAAATCCAAAAATACTGTTTCAACTTCTAGACCTTTAGAGCTCTTACATATGGACCTATTTGGACCAACTAGAACCACTAGTCTAGGAGGAAAACGATATGGCTTTGTAATTATAGATGATTACTCTAGTTTTACTTGGATTTTCTTTTTGGCACACAAAAATGAAACTTTTCATATTTTCACTAAATTTCATCGAAAAGTCACTAATGAAAAAGGGTTTTCAATTCAAAATATTAGAAGTGACCATGGAACTGAATTTGAAAATCAAGATTTTGAAAATTTTTGTGATGAAAATGGAATTGGCCATAACTTCTCTACTCCTAGGACACCCCAACAGAATGGGGTAGTTGAAAGGAAAAATAGAACCTTAGAAGAAATGGCCCGTACCATGCTTTGTGAAAGCAACCTTCCGAGATATTTTTGGGCGGAAGCAATTAACACAGCATGTTACATTTTAAATCGTGCCTTGATTAGACAATTTTTAAAGAAAACCCCCTATGAACTTTGGAAAGGAAGAAAACCAAACATTGCATATTTTCATATTTTTAGTTGCCGATGTTTTGTATTAAATAATGGCAAAGAAAAACTTGGTAAATTTGATGCAAAATCAGATGAAGCAATCTTTCTAGGTTACTCCTCCACTAGTAAAACATTTAGAGTTTTCAACAAAAGAACTTTAATAGTTGAGGAGTCCATACATGTTGTCTTTGATGAATCTAACGATCTTCCTTCAAGGAAGAATGAGGGTGTTGATGATGCAGATCTACTAATAGAAGGTATGAAGGAGATCACTCTGAAAGATTCAGCAACTCCAAAAGACAAGGATCAAGAAGACGAACAAAATGAGAGAGGTGAAGAAATTCAAGAACAACCTCAAGGTACAAATGACCTACCCAAGGAATGGAGGTATGTTCACAACCACCCTAAGGAGTTAATAATTGGTGATCCTATGCATGGGGTAAAAACCCGTTCTTCACTTAGAGATGTAGTTAATCATTGTGCTTTTGTATCTCATCTTGAACCTAAAATTTTTGAAGAAGCTGAAAATGATCATAATTGGATTAATGCTATGCAAGAGGAACTTAATCAATTTCAAAGAAATAATGTTTGGACCTTAGTATCAAGACCTAAAAATTATTCAATAATTGAAACAAAATGGGTCTTTAGAAATAAATTAGATGAGCATGGAAATGTAATTAGAAATAAAGCAAGACTGGTTGCTAAGGGATATAATCAAGAAGAAGGAATTGATTTTGATGAAACCTTTGCACCTGTTGCTAGATTAGAAGCTATTAGACTTCTACTTGCATATGCTTGCTTTATGAAATTCAAGTTATTTCAAATGGATGTTAAAAGTGCATTTTTGAATGGATATATTGCTGAAGAAGTATATGTAGAACAACCCCCTGGATTTAAAATCATGCTTTTCCTAATCATGTCTTTAGATTAAATAAAGCTTTATATGGATTAAAACAAGCACCTAGAGCATGGTATGATAGGCTAAGCAAATTTCTACTAAATAATGGTTTTTCAAGAGGTAATGTAGATACAACCCTCTTTATTAAAAGAAATCAAAATGATATGCTAATTATACAAATTTATGTTGATGACATAATTTTTGGGTCTACTAATGAATCCCTTTGTCAAGACTTTGCTAAGCTTATGCAGGGGGAGTTCGAGATGAGCATGATGGGAGAACTCACCTTCTTCCTCGGACTCCAAATCAAACAATCAAAAGAGAGAATCTCCATCACCCAAAGCAAGTACACCAAGGAACTACTCAAAAGATTTGGAATGGAGAATTGCAAACCAATAGGCACACTAATGAGTCCCTCATGTAAGCTTGACAAGGATGATGAAGGTAAAAGTGTAGACTTAAAATACTATAGAGGTATGATTGGCTCATTATTATATTTAACTGCAAGTAGGCCTGATATCATGTTTAGTATTTGTTTATGTGCTAGATATCAATCTAATCCTAAAGAATCTCATTTGAATGCTGTTAAAAGAATCCTTAGATACTTAAGTGGTACTCAAACTCTAGGATTATGGTACTCTAAGGACTCACAAATTGATTTATTAGGATATTCAGATGCTGATTTTGCTGGATGCAAATTAGATAGAAAAAGCACAAGTGGAACATGCCAATTTTTTGGAGTTAACCTAATCTCATGGTTTAGCAAGAAATAAAATTCGATGGCACTGTCTACGGCTGAGGCCGAATACATTGCAGCCGGAAGTTGTTGTGCTCAAATCTTGTGGATTAAGCAACAACTCGAAGACTTTGGAATCAAACTTAATGACACACCAATAAGATGTGACAACACAAGTGCCATTAATCTATCTAAAAATCCAATTCAACACTCAAGATCCAAACATATTGAAATAAGACATCATTTTATAAGAGAACATGTTCAAAACAAAAATATTATTCTTGAATATGTTTGCACTGAAAGTCAATTAGCTGATATCTTTACAAAGGCCCTTAGTGAGGATAGATTCTGTGAAATTAGGAGAAATCTAGGAATTCTAGATCCATATGCCTAAATTTTCTCTCAATTTTCAAGAATTGATGTCAAATATTCTTAGAGCTCAATTTCCAACATCTACCCTGGTCCCAAAAGCTCAAGTTTATCATTCTAAAAACTTATCTTTGAGCAAAGCTTCTTCTTCCAAAATTTCAAATTTTTCTAGAATTTATTCACATTTTTCCTGATTTTCTGAATTTCATGAGTCGACCCCCATGAGTCGACTCAATGGCAAACTTGTAAATCCCACCAACTTCCAACGGGTTCATTGTTTTTATAAGGGACCCTGTTCGTGAGACGACTCATCTTCTCATCGTCCTCCTTCCAAAAGCCGACTTCTCCAATTCTTTTGCTACAAATCCAAGGATCCAATTCGAAGCACTTTTCCCTCCTCCTCTCCACCAAAAATCGCTACCTTGAAAAGGGATTTTTTTTTGTGCTTTCTCGCATTGTTTGGCGCGGTTGGAACGTGCCCTAGCACTTCACCGATCTTCCCAAATCCACTTCTTTTCTCCACCAAAATCCCTCTTTACTCTCTTGTGATCCCTCCTCCACTCAATTCAAGTCTCCTTGCCTGCTACTATATTGAATATGGCTCCGAAGATGAAACTTCTCCAAAGAAGAAAGTCAATCCATGAGCCTGAAGAAATTGTCCGAAAGAAAAGGCAAGCTGGTCAGTCTTCCAGTGCTCCCACTCCAGTATCTGCTCAAGGTCCCCCTCAATCCTCCATAAGCCCCAGTAAGAACCCTCTTTCTGATAGAAATGTAGAAACCAGAAAAAATATAGATTTTCGGTTCTTTGAGAAAGAAGGCTTTACTTTTGCTACCAAGATTAAAAATCAAGGATGGGATTTCTACTGCTCCCTTAAGGAAGTCACCTATGTTGACCTAGTTAGAGAATTCTACCAGAACCTACATTATGGAAATGGGTCAGTGACTTCAACAGTCAAGGGAATTGATATCTGCTTGGATTCTAAGATATTGGGAGAAATATTACATTTGCCTAGTGAAGGTTACTCATATATGGAACTCCCAGTAAAAGAAGAGGGGATCAGAATTATTCTAGGAGAAACTTATTCAGGAAGTTTAAATAAATTGGAAGCAAAGATTTTGTCCATTGAGATGAGGATCCTACATCAGATGGTAACAAAGCTCTTCTTTCCTAGAAGTGGTAGGCATGATCTACTATCTGGCAGAGATATCTGTATCATGTTTCATGTCATCACTCAGACCCCCCTGAACCTCCCTGCACTTATGATAGAGGCCATGAGAGAAACTTTGAACAGATCCAAGGCACACTTGCCTTATGGTATGGCCCTTACTAGAGTATTTAGGAGGTTTGGAGTTAGCTGTAAGGGGGAGGCACCTACCAAGCTATCTCATGTGGACACTTTCAACCAACACAGCCTGCACAGAATGGGAATTACAAAAACTGATGGTGGTTGGATCAAGGGCTCTGAAGAAAGAACTGAGGATAGAGCTGAAACAAGAGCTGAAGACAGAACTGAAGGCAGAGTAGAAGAAGAAGGTCCATCTTCTCCTGTACATGACTTCAGGGCAGCATCACCAGATACCCAGTTCATTCCTGATACAGAGGCTGGCCCTTCAGAGTTTACTAGGATGCCCACACCAGTGTATCAGCCAGAGAGCAGAGTACCTCATTCAGAGTTCAGACTGGCTGACGATCAGATAGAGCATATATCACAGCATGTGGCTGCCTTGCTATTTTAGCCAGTGGAGTAGTACTTCTTTTGCACCTAGAGCTACTTCTTCTGATCAGACCATTACTCCCCACATCTCCACTGTGTTTCAGATGATATCAGATCAGTCCATCCGGATCCAGCAGCTTGAGGATACAGTCTGGAGATTGACTGGCAGAGTTCTAGACTTGCAGGGGCAAGTCCTTGCTTTGGCCCATCCCAAGCCACAGGAGTCAACTATTGAGGTCACAGATCTCACTGCAGAGGCTGGAAGGCTCAGAGGAGCACTAGAGGGAGGATATGAGTTACTGAGGAAAGAGATCCGAGGATCGAGTGAGCATGCTACCACTCAGTTCACTGCTCTACTTCAATCTATTTCCAGAGCATTGAACGTACTTGATTCCATCAGACTCACCCTTTCTGTTCAGTCCTTAGCATCTCAGCGTTCTCAGCCACCCAGTTCATCTCGCTCTCCTGCTCGTGCCAGAGGCAGACGGGGTAGAGGACGCACTTCTGATCCATCAGCTTCTCATACCATATCTGATGACTCCGATCCTTGACTTGTCTTGATTATTACTAGATCCTAAGTGTTAGTGTCTTGTTCTAGGATCTGTATCTGGGGGCTATGTATTGACAATTAGCTGGTTGACTTTTATAATATGAACTATGTATTGAAATAATTATGGTTTTAATGGAATCATCTTTTACTTATATTTCTACCTTTTGTAATGATGTTGATCATATTTTGGTTATATATATTCTCCTTGTTGAAATATTGTCTTCTCTTTGTTGTTGTTTGCTGTTAATAATTGCTGTATTAAGGGGGAGCAAACATCTGTGATTAACTCTAAAGGGGGAGAAATTAAAGAATTTTTCAGAAAAAAGAGAAGTTAACCATGTTTGATGATGTCAAAAAGGGAGAGAAATTATTAAAAAAAATTAAAGAGAAATTTGGTATCAGACAGAAATTAAACAAAAAGCCATCCATCAAAAGCAAAACCATAAATTATGAGCAATTAAAGAAAAAGCAATCAAAACCATAAATTATGAGAAATTAATGAATGAATTGAAAATTTAAAGAACAATATCAAAAATACAATGCAAATAAGTAACTTTTAAATTACTTCTTAATATATGCTCTGATTTGCATTAAAAATTTAAATATGCTCTGATATACTTCAAAATTACAACTTGCTCTGATACATCTTTTTGAAATTTTATTTAACTTGATACATCTTAAGAAATTAATCTTACTCTGATACATCTTAAAATTTTTTTTAACTTGCTCTGATACATTATAAAACTTGCTCTGATACATTATAAAATTTTGCTCTGATACATTATAAAATTTTCTCTGATACATTGTAAAATTTTCTCTGATACATTGTAAAATTTTTCTGATAACTTTGTAAAATTATTTTTCTTGCTCTGATACATTGCAAAATTTATTTTTCTCTTGCTCTGATACATCTTAAACTCAAAATGATCTAATACAGTTTTCAAATCAACTCTTAAACATGCTTTGGCATACATAATTTTTTTTGTATCAAAAAAAAAAAAAAAAAAAAGCAATTAAAGCATATAAGTATTTTTTTTGCTCTGATGATAAAACTAAAATCAAATGAGAATGAAATTTTCAAAATACAGCTTAATCTGATAACAAAAACAAGTTTTTTGCTCTAACACCAAAATCACATAATCCAATGAGCATATCATCAAATCCTTAAGCAAATGGATAAATTATTTTTGTATATGACCATTTATATTACATGCCAAAAGAATCATACTCTTTTCAAGCATATACACCTATAATGCATTCTTTTGAAATTAGTGTTTCACATAAATGCTTTTGTTCAAATATTTTATCATCATCAAAAAGGGAGAGATTGTTGCTCCTAGATTGATTTTGATGATTACAAAGCAGATTGAAGGGATACAAATAATTTTAAATTGAAAAAGTCCTTATGCTCTTCAAGGGTAAAATCATAATTTTGCTAAAATCCTGATTTGATAGTACCATTTGGTAGAACAAATGATTTAAAATCTATTGGTAAAAATTTCATTATTTTTGGATTTATATTTTTGAAGTTATGAAGGTTTGAAGTGCATGAGTCGACTCATGAGTCAACTCATGACACTATGAGCTGATTGTCACGCAAAAATTACCCATGGCACGCTGGATTTTTGGCTTGGCACGACCTGTGAGTCGACTCATGAGTCGACCCACAAGGCATGAGTCGACTCATGAGTCGACCTCTGCTGTTTTGGGCCAAGAAAATCCAGAAACCAAATCTCTGGTCTTTGCAACAGAGGTCGACTCATGAGTCGACCCCTGAAGCATGAGTCGACTCATGAGTCGACCCCTGCGACGGAAATCGTCCGCAACGGCTAGTTTTTTTGCCCGTTTTAATTGCCTTTTATGCTTCCTAAAAATGCTCTAACGGCTCTTTATCTGCCTAATATGTTTTCTCTTGTTTCTTAATGCTATAAAAAAGTTTCTAAAGGTAAAAGAAAATAAGAGGATCGAGATACACAAAATCAAACAATTGAGAGGATCCAAAATACACGAGGTGATCAACGAGATACTTGAGAGAAAAAGAAAAGAAGATCCAAAATCTACACGAGAGAGACAAGTGATCCACAATATACACGAGAGATTGTGAAAGAGATTCAAGAGCATTCAAAGAAAATATTTTTCACGTCTATTGTTCAACCTTGATCAAGAGATCTTTCAAAGCCTTCAAGAAGTCTTCAATCAAAGATCATCTTCTTCTCAAGCATTCATTCAAGCGTTCATCCACCTTGAGAAAATCCAAAAAGGAGATTCTTCATTTGAGTAAAGTATTTTTATTGTTATATTTGCTCATTTAAGGAGCTGTTATTGTATTAATTTGTGCTCTAAGCTATTTTACTCTTTGTGAATATTTGTTCTTATTTTTGGAGGATTTCCAAAATAAGGGAAGGTTGACCCGAACCTGAAATCGGAGTGTTTTGGGTTGACTTGTACCCGAAAAACAAGTAGACTAGCTTGGGATAGCTAGTGTCGGAGTTTTCGACGTTTGTATTCGGGTTGAATACAAGTATAGTGGATTAGAATTCCCAAGTAGGAGCTTGGGGAGTGGATGTAGGTGCAAGGTTGGCACCGAACCACTATAAATTCTTGTGTCTGTGGTGTGCTTTATTGTTTCACTTTATTTTTTTATTATATACTTGCATTCTTGCTTTAGGTAATTTAATCTTAATTTAAAGACCTTCTTCTCATTCATCAAGTTTTAACAAATACTGTTCATAAGTTTTTAATTAAATCTAAAATCTTTAGAAACCCAATTCACCCCCCCCTCTTGGGTTGCATAGCTGGGCAACAACCTCCAATAGATTACAGATCTTTTGTTCTTTCTCTTGAGGCTTTCGAATCAGAACTTGGTAAAATCATGATTTTGCTTCTGAAATACAATAAATCTTTTTTCAAGCTAAAATTATTAGTAACCCCCTCAGATGCTTTGTAATCATCAAAATCAATTCAAGGAGCAACAGCCCTTATTCATAATCTCTTTTAGGAGGCTTATTCATTTACATAATCCTGATCTTTGTTTGTTATTTAAGACCTCTCTATCTAGTAGGTGTGCACTTCGGTCTAGCATTACTTCTTGGCTTCCTTTTTATGCTATTGAGGCCTAAGGGTTATTCAAGGTATTACTGTTGTGCGGTAGGTAGGCTTTGCTACCATTGATGTAATCCATAATTTTAACCAGTAGATTATTGTGGTAATTATTAAACTGAATGGGAAACCTTAGATCTTGTCTATAGTATATGCTAGCACTGATTATAAAGAACAGAACGTTCTTTGGAATGAGGGAACCAAATTGGTGATGCAGCGGGTTCTATGGTGGCAAGTGACTTTAATTGCATCTTGGGACCTCAGGAGGAGGAGCTTGGTGGGGGTTGGTTGGAGGGGGTGATGGTTTAAACCATTCAATGATAAAATTGGGATTAGATAGTTTCAGAATTTCATCATGATGAACGGCCTAATTGATCTTGACTTCTTTGGGAACAGCTTCACCTAGTACAATAATTGACTAGATGGAGCTAGAGTCTAGAAGAGAATTGATAGGGCCTTCACCATGGCCAGCTAGATCCAACAATTTGCTAATTACCAGACACTTTATTTGCCATGCATTGCCTCTGATCAGTGTCTAATTTTGATTTGCTTGCTAGTATTGATTACCGCTATCCTTCTCAATTCAAGAAATTTTGGATCTCTTGTCCTTATTCATGGGACATCATTCCAGGTGCTTGGAAGGTTCTTGTGCACAGTGATGCCATGTATATAGTTACCCATAAGCTAGAGCTTACTAAATGAAGGCTTCGAAGTTGGAATTGAGTGGTATAGTGGGCAAAAATTTTAGGAGATTTGATGATATTGAAGCTTCTATGCCAAACTTCCATCGAATGAGGACAAAGATGGAGGTTCATCACCTCAGAAGCTGGCAGATCTCAAGAGGCAGCTCTCCGAGCATCCCTCTCTTTTGAGGCAATAGGGGACCTTGTGGTAGCAAAAGTCGAGGGTTAAGTGGATCATAGATAGAGATAGGAGCACCCAATTCTTTCATCAAATAATGATCATCAGAAGATAGAGCAAAACTATATCCAAAGATTGAGGGATAGCAATGGGCAGACAATTGATAGTGCTAAGACTATCAAGTATGAGATCATTTAGTTCTTT
Source organism: Elaeis guineensis (assembly GCF_000442705.2). NCBI lineage: Eukaryota > Viridiplantae > Streptophyta > Magnoliopsida > Arecales > Arecaceae > Elaeis > Elaeis guineensis. The sequence continues at coordinate 129,421,690 of NC_025996.2, forward strand.
AGATTGGGGTGGATAGCCAATCTGAGAAGTGATTTGTTTGATATCCTTCCCACTATCGATGGGATGTCATCGAATCAGAGAATGCCCTTCTTGTCAGACAGGTATCGGCAAATGAGATTTAGGAGACCTTTTGGTCTATAGAAGAAGACCAAGCTTCAAGGCTAGATGGAATCCCCCCTAATTTTCTAGAGTTATTGGGCTATCATATATCATGATGTGATTGCAGCCATTTAGTAGTTTCTCCCCTTGGCGGTGATGCCAGATGCCTCGAAAAAGACTTTCATCACTTTAATTCAATAAAGGTTGGATGCTTGTAAGCCTAGCCAGTACAAACTAATTAGCCTTTGCACTATCTTGTACAAAGCTATTGTGAAAATCATGATGATTAGAATGATGTTTGTCCTCTTTCACCTCACTAGCTTGGAGCAAGGGGCATTTGTGGGAGGTTGAAGTATCATAAATAATGCCCTCATGGCCCAAGAGTTTATGCATGATCTCTAAAAAGCCTCTTGTCACTATAGTCTTATGACCATCCAGTTGAATATGGAGAGGGTTGATGATCGTACGAGATGGGACTTCTTAGCATATGCCTTGGAGAGTTTAGGTTCCATGGGATGTGAATCAACTAGATTTTAGGCTATGTGCGGTCTCCATCTTCTGCTATCCTGATCAATGGAATGGTAATGGAGTTCTCTAATTTTTTGATTGATTGGCTTGCATTAGAGTTGCTTTCTATCCCCATACCTCTTTATCATTTGTATTGATGCCCTATCTTGTGCCTTTCAAGTTGCTATGTTGAACTAGGTTCTTGATGATTTTATGCAAGCTTTAGGGGTCCAAATGATCTCACAACTCTTTTTTGCTGATGATTGCATGCTGCTTGCCCGTCCTACTAGAAAGAATGCAGTGGTTCTAAGGATTATTTTGGAGTACTACTATTCTACTTTTAGCCAAAAAGTGAACCTCTTGAAGTCAATAATTTATTCTAGCCTGAACACAAGGTCATAATTGAAGGCTGCAATGACGGATAGTTTGGGAGTCAGGGAGTAGGATGGGATTTGGCACTCCTTGGTGCTCTAATCTCTAGTAGAAGGCTATGTAAGACAGTGTGTAATACTATTGAGTAGAGGATCAAGGAGCGATTATAGAGTTGGCAGTTGAGATCTCTATCCATGATGGATAGAATAATAATGGTAAGATCGATCCTTATCTCTATTTGCTATAGTTCTTATGATTAACATTGTGCTTCCAAAAACCTCCCTAGTGATGCTTGAGCAGATGTTTAGAATTTTTCTATGGTTGGCATATGGCGGAGCCAGTAGAGTGCATTTGGTGGCTTGGGAAGTGATCTAGTAGTACTTGTGGGATGGTGGCCTTGGTGTTCAGCCTTTACTAATAAAAAAGAAAGCTCTGATGGCTAGGCATGATGCATGGTACTACTAGAGCCAGACAGCTTATAGAGCTTAGTTATGAGGGCCAAGTATGGCCCATACATGTCACTTACAAATATTTAAACTGGTTGGAATAACTCCTTCATCTCTAATAGTGATGGCCAACATCAAATGGTTCATTGGAAATGGGTAGTCTATGAATGTGATGGGGGATGCATGGATGTTAGATTTACCTCTAAGGTAATAGCCTATCATGGTCAACATCGAGGTGGGTTCAAACATGCAGCTTTGACTTATTCATCCTTAGGGAGAGGAGATGGAACACTACCTTTACTACTCATCTTTTTGGAGATTGGCTTGCTGAAAGGATTCAATCCTTGCTGATTCTTAGATATGATACTCTTGATAGGAGGGTGTGGCATTTTACCTATTGTTTGATGGTAAAGGTCAAGGATCTTTACAATCTTTGTAGAGCTGAGTCAGATTAAAGGTTGGCTGATGCATTGATTTGGGGACTGGGCATTCATGCTAGAATTGCTTTATTCCTTTAGAAGGTGGCTTGGGATCGCATCCTATTTAGAGGGTCTTGAATAGATGGGGGATGAGCCTTCCTCCAAGTTATGATGATGTTTGCTTAGCCATGGAGGAGTTAATAGCACATGTTCTATTATAGTGTCTAATGGTGATATTAGTGTGGGAGCTATTTGACACCTTGGATTTCTCAGTCTATGATACTGATTGAGATCTTCCTTACTTATCTAAGGGGTTGCATGAGTAGAGCATTTATTAGATGTTTTTTCTTTTTTTTTTTTTTTTTTTTTATAGAAAAGGGAAGTAGTGAATTGCCATCCAACTTTTATTTAGATGGGTATGTACAATGGGAAAGACAAACAAGAACAGAGCAAAGAGCAAAGTATTAAGGAGGATATGCTTCTCCAATCAAGAGCATTGAGGTTATAGCACCAGTCAAAATGACAAGGATATGCTCATCTGCATATGACAAGGGAATGCAATAAACCAGAGTTGCATCTGAACACTCTTCCTCACTCAGCTTTTGTCCATGATTTTCAGCTCTATCAAAGAATGGGGCTGTAAGAAGATCATAGGTTGGTGGTTCACTAGACCTTGAGAAGCTTGGTAGTAATCCCTGCAAATTAATCCATAGAGCCTCATGCCCGGCAAACCTCTTTAAAATACAGAGATTCTCCAACATCTTGAATCTATAGAGTATTCTTTGGATGATTGAATACACATTGTGCTTTTTCCTTATAAGCTATGCTTGGCAAACCGCTTACCATATGAAATTCACAAGGAATATTCGATTATTTGAGATCAGCAATCAACAATTGAGATTTATATTGGAGAGGGCTTTTATTTAGACGATAAAAGTTATTTATTCACATTCCATTGGAGAGCCTATGATGGCTTGAGAAATTTGGGACTCCTTATAAGCTCATGCAGTAACCCAGATCCAAATGATGTTCTTCACTTTGTAGCCCCCACACTCGAGCTTTCTTATGGTGAGCTTCAATGGTAGCATAATTGATGGTGGTAGTAAAGGAGACACTGGCTCTGATTAGAGGTCTTTACTATAGGAGGTAGTCAGATACATGATACCACCATTCCTAGAGCCGAGTTGCGGGCAGCTTGGATGGGTGTTAATATGCTAGACTCTATCTGTAGTCTAATTCTATTTACTTAAAGGGGGACACTGCTACTGTGATTGATTGGAGTCAAAGGCAGTCCAAGGTAATAGACGTACACCCCCTGATTTAGGACATTTGGCATTTTGCAAGGGAACACACCACCTTTTCGGCCAACCATGTCTACTATGTGGCAAACAAAGCTACAGACTGGTAGTCTTTTTTTATGGCATAGCATTCTAGCAATGTATCGGGGATTGATTATACGACCATGCCTCTCATCTTCCGTGATATTTTATTTTTTGATTTTATTATATATATTCATACTAGATTTGTGTGACTCATCTAGCCTATCACAAAAAAAAAGAGGAGAATTTTCTATAACACCCGGCCCAATTGGGCCCAGAATCAGCCCACAGCCCATACAAAAAAAAAAAAAAATAGGGGAAGCGAACGAAGAAGAGTCCTGTTGGGAGTCTTCTTCCGCTCAAATACATCGAAAGAGAAGCTGAATCTGAGAGAGATTCGACCTCCCCTCCACCCTATAAAAACCCCCTCTCCTTTCCTCTAAGGTTGGCCATGATGAGCACCGGATTTCTCCTTTTATTTTTCTCAAAATTTTCTATTGAAGCCGCGGATGTCCTCATTGGGTTTATCTCAAATACTCACCGAAGACCTCACCGGAGTCGGAGGTAAGCCCTTCTCTTCTTTTCCCTCTTCCTTCCCCTCCTTTCCATGGCTTCGTGCAACATCGCCGGCCATCGGGATCGTCGAAAAATCCACAAAACATCATGACCCTGTTTTGCTCTGTTCGAACGAGCCATCTTCCTCTCTTTTCCGACCACCGACATCGCCGTTTGCAGCGTCTCACCCCTAGGATAGGACCCTCATCCCTCTATCCCTCTTCCTTGAAGGTCTTGGCCGCCGGTGACCGGCCAATGATCAAAAAATAAAAAGAAAAGGGGCAGATCTCCTGTTTTTCAAATTCTTTAAATCTCCTGTCGGCCGAACCTCATCACCGGCCATCCTTGGCTCCACCACCGCCTCCACCTACTGCCGGACATCCAGCCATGCTGCCATCCCTTGCCAGAGCCGAGCGACCGAGCCTCCCTCTGGTCCTCCCCTGTTCGGCCAAGGAAGAGAAAGAAAGAAGAAAACGAGAAAAGAAGAAGAAGGAAGAAAGAAAAGAAAAAAAAAAGAAAAGGAAAAAGAGAAAAAGAAAAAGAAAAAGAAAAGAATAGAAAATAGAAAAATAAAAAAAAGAGAGAAATTTTCTCTCTCCTTTCTCTCTCTTTCCCCTCTCCTCTCTCTACCTTCTCTCTATATTTTCTCTCTAGATTCTCTCTCTAGACCTTTTTCTCTCTTTATGAATTTTATCTCTCTAGTGTCTTTCTCTCTCTGATTTCATCACGGATCCTAGGATAAAATTGGTATGAAAATATGATGACCTGAGATTGCTCCGAAATTCGTGCAGTAGATTAGATCCCGATCCGATCTTTATTCGAAGTTGATAACATCAATCATGGTTAATCCATATTGAGTCACCCTGATATAACCTCTGATGATCTCGACCATGATTGCCTCATCTGAAGGATACGAAGATTCTCTCTCCACTTTCTCTCTCTACTTTCTCTCTCTAAAATTTTCTCTCTCTTCATGGATTTTCTCTCTCTAGAAGTCTTATGGATCAGTGGAGGATCCAGATATTTAGACAAATCTTAATTTTGGTTAATCCTGAGAGAGGTCCTAGATTTGTGTTATTAGGATCGATTATCGGATAATTTTCTTCATACATGATTTTTATATTTGATCAGGATTATGAAGAGATGATTGTCTGCATATGATGTCGAATGAAATATTTTGTTAAAGAAATTCATAAATCAAAGAAGAACATTGATTTCTGTGCTTGAATTAGTCACCGATAAAGGTAAGAATCCCTGTACATGATCACCATTATATATGTTATTTTACTGTTGGTTTTATCTCATTGATTTTGCATCGTTGGATTTGAGATTGATCAATTTGTTATATATGAGACACTATTATTTATTTATGTGATTTTGAGCATGAGTATGTTATATCAATACATATGTATCAGTGATTGATGGCATGATTATATGGGTATGACATATTTATTACACTGCAAAATTTGAATTGATTAATGAAGTCAAATATTATAATTTCATAAAAATAAAAAGAAAGAAAAATATGGTTTGGACTGGCCTTGTCATGTGGAATAGCCTGCCAGGAGCTTATGCCTGAGACAGCCCCCACAGGCTTATGTGTGGAAGAATCTGATCCAAGAAAGATCATGAATGATTTGATCCGAGAAAGATCATGGCCACTTTGATTCGAGAAAGATCGTGAATATTTCGATCCGAGGAAGATCACAGAAATCGATCCGAATAAAAGATCGTCGCATAATCCTGGTAGTCCAAAGCCAAAGCCAAAAAGAAAAGGATTAAAGATGATGTGATAATAGAAAAAAATGAAAAGATAAGACATGAAACAATCGTTGAATAAAATTGTTTCACTTATTAATATATGATAATGCATCTCTTTTGATAAAATAGATAATCTACAAATGTTTGCAGTATTCTGGACATTGAACATCGGCTTTTATGTGTTATTGCTTATCTTTATTTTCAGATTATATTATTATATTGGTGTGATATGAAAATTCTTACTGGGCTGTAAAGCTCACACCCCTTCATCTTTCTTTTCTTCTCAGAGTTACAAGATGTCCATAGTTGGCTATGGTATGGATTTGTGAGTGAGCGGATGCATAGATAGAGTACCGTTGATACCTGATCAGAGGATTGAAGGAATGTTAATTATAATTATGCAAGTTTTATGAATTATTATTGAAATTAAATATTATGGTTGACAAAGTTGTGATGATTTAATTTGGCCTTGCATATTCTTTAGGATTTGCTCTAAGGAGTGTGCGGCCATCAAGTATCCGATCCGGATGTTGAGTTCGGGGCGTGACATTTTCAATATGAGAAGGGTAGAATGTGAAGGCCTTTGCTTAATTGCTGTTTATTGCACAGGTGTAGTCCCCTGCCTCCTTAGTGTCATTGGTGACATTAATGCCATTAGAGGTGATCTCCATTTAGACCCATGTTTGCTCCACTGAATCCATTCAGAATGAAAATATTATCAGAGACTAGATTCATGAGAAGAGCCAAAACCGGATTCTTCAATAACAAGATTAAACATGGAAGAATTCATATTTTCGAATAATGGCATCCACCTTAGCAACCTGCAAACCATTTGTTACTTACATATAGGTTTGAGTTTAGCATTGAGTATTATGACCTGGATTTCATAGCCTTTTCTTTGCAGAGAATAACAAATGTTGGTTTGGTCGGGAATCTGAGACCTCATTCTTACGTGATGGAATATAGCTGTCTCAACATTTTGCTTCAGTAAAATTAACCGGTTATTTTACATCAAAATGCGTACTAGTGCAAGCATTATCTTATGAATATAATGTCACAGAGTTTCACCTAAGCTAAAGAAGCTGAATGACTTGCTCAGAATTACTTGGTGTTCAGAGCAGTTTGTGTTCATCTTTAACCGAGAATAAAAGATGAATATGACCATTTAATTGGATGCTATTTTAGGTCTCTGAGTGAAGTGAGAAGAGAGGAAACCACAAGATACAACACTTACATTCAAATTCCACTAGTGACCTAAATTCAAGAAAATCAACAACCTTCAAAGAGGATTGGCTCCTTGCCAGTGGATGGAACAGTTTACAAGTAAATAGCGACACTATATGATGTTATGATTCTTCTAGTTCTTCCCAGTGCTCTGGTGATGAAACAGTGATGCCGCTCCCATCCTTGGGTACTTCAGGCAGTAAAAGATCACCGTCCAACAACTGCATCACTTGGCGCATGGTTGGTCTAGCTGCAAGTATAGGATGTGAACAAAGCAGTCCAATCTTTAAGATCAGTTCCACTTCCCCAAGATCATAATCACCTCCCAATCTTGCATCTGAAACCTCTAGAATTACTCCATTCCTCCAACTCATCCACACCCAGTCCACCAAATGAAGATCCGGTGATTCTTGCTGCATTATTGGCCTCCTTCCACAGACAACCTCAAGTATGAAAACCCCAAAGGCGTAGACATCAGTGCTCGTAGTTGCTCTGCCTGTTTTAGTGAGCTCTGGAGCTATATAACCAAAAGTTCCCACCACATGAGTGGTTTGGGGATCGCTACCATGATCATACAATCTTGATAGTCCAAAGTCTCCCAACTTTCCATTCATTTCACCGTCCAGCAAGACATTGCTGGCTTTTATATCTCTGTGTACAACAATCTGCTCCCACTCTTCATGCAAGTAAAGCAAACCTGAAGCCACACCTCTGATAATTTTTAGTCTCTGACTCCAGCTAAGTGTTGTTGGCTTGTTTGTATCATAGAGGAACTTGTCAAGACTTCCATTGGACATGAAGTCATAGACCAAAAGGAGTTCCCCTTTCCTGCGGCTATAGCCAAGAAGTTCGACCAAATTGCGGTGACGGAGTTGGCTGTTACTCGCAATCTCCCCAACAAACTCCCTCATTCCTTGCTTAGAATCATGAGATATCCTCTTCACTGCAATTTCGGTTTTTGAGGTGGGTAGCTTGCCTTTGTAGACTCTTCCAAAACCACCAACTCCCAAAAGATTTTCTTCTCGAAAGCCTTCGGTAGCCTTGAATAGTTCTTTATATGAGAATCTATGAGTTCTATGTTCTAGCTCCCACTCTTCAAGAACTTCGGCATATCTTGCCTTTCTTCTTGTTATGTAAGCAATACAGCAGGCAGTTATAGCTATGAACACCACAACTCCTAAGGACAGCCAAATTATCAAAGGTGTTAGTTTTCTTCTATGTTTTTTAAGAGGAAGTGAAGGAAGGCTGGACAGGTTGAGGGCAGCTGCTTGCCCATTCATCTTAAAGCTCCAGCCCAGAACATAATGGGATGTTAGGATGGAGCCTGTAGCCGAAGAGAAGCCAATATACATGGTGTCTAATAATACGGAGGAGAGATCAATGAAGGAAGACAACAATGGATGGCTTGGTTTGGGCACACAGATGGGGGATATTGTTACATTTAGCTTCTTCTCTGGACTGCTATAATCTATCCACACCTGCATAGGTTCCCCGCTTTTAAGGCTGAGGTTCTTAAACTTGCCAATTTCCTCAACGAAATATGATGCTGGAGCAGCGTCTATTGAGTGTAATCCATTGACATCAATTCCGACATGGTTGTCATCAACATCTCCAAACTCCGTACTGAAGATGGTGTCTAGCTCAACGGCAAAAACGTGACCTGATGTATTGCCATTATTTATGGCGTTGAAGAGACCAAGGTATTGGCTGGGCAGAGCCCCAGGGAGCCCCTTTGTTGGAGAGAGCACAAATGCAAGTCCATGGGCGCTAAAATCTGGATATTCGGAGAGTATTGCAAAAACAAAGCAAGCAGAGAAAGAGTAAACATTACCATCTGAGATGTTCTTAAAATGTAGTGGCTCTTGGTGGAATGCATGACCTTGGTGGATCTTTGTAGTGTTGGTTAATCTCAGAAGGCCATTGGGTGTGATCTCTGCTATGCCATCCAGGTATAACTCACCCCTTTGGAATCCGTTGCATGTGAATGCATCATATTTGGTTGCTGTGATTCCCGTGAGCAGACATATCACCAAAAGTAGGGATAGTTTTAGCTCCATTTGGAGAAGAATGGGGGATTTTCTTTTTGAGCAATTCAATGTTTATTTGCCACGCATTATCATGTGCAACCATGGACCTATTCAACCTTGGCATCCGGTAAACAAAAGATTAGCCAATTAATTATGGGAGGTAGACATCTCATTGAAGAATGGAAGTCCTTGGCTAGTTCGTCCATCTACGTCCCATTTCATGTTGAAAGATTGTCCAGATAGCTGCATCAGTAGACAAGACTTGCTTGCACAATGCCAAGCAAGTCCTGGTGGATGAAAATGCTAAACCTTTTCCTGGGTCTTTCTATGATGTTACCGAAAGCTTGGATGCCTTCAAGTGGAGGTTAGCGATAAGCGAAGATGCTAAAATTTAAAAACTTGTCATGATATTCATTTTCCTTAAAGAAAAGACCATTTCCAGGAAAAGTTTGGCTCAAGGAGTCTCAATAGGAAAAAAAAAACATGTAAACTTAGGTTGATTCAAGCTAGATAAATTTCTTTTATAATTCTGTACAATACTCAATTTACCAAATCCATTAGGAGTGGAATCACTCAGTTCAGTCATATATGCTATGATCAAAGTTTTATTTTTGAATTTTAAATGCAAGTCTGACATAGTAGCGTTGCTAACTTCTCTACCGTGGAGAACATTATTTTTACTTTTCTTTTTTGGACTAGGATAAACAGAAGCCTGGGTCAATATTGGATTGAGGTTGGGATCAAACCCAAGTCTCTTGTATCAATGTGACTAGAATTTTTTCAAGTTCTGCCATTTGGCACCTCCAACCTATGAGAAGTTCTAACTTGTATCAGGTTTTTAGATGGACTATCTTTCAAAGATTCCTGTTCATTTTTCTGTGCATGGAATTGTCTCTACATCATAAGGATTGTCATCCAAGATGTCATTTGTCCCGTAACAACGAAAAATGCAAATTTTGACATATATATCAGTCTCCTTTGACCCACTGCGTTAATGTCACCTTAAAACACTGACGGATTCGGCAATCATACATTTATTTACATTCTTAATTCAGGGAAATGAGGGTGATAAGACCTTCATTTAATCCTTATAGTTCATTTCCATGAATGTTGCCTTAAGTTATATTTAGTATGTCACAGTTTTTAAGTCAATTGAGCTTATCGGAGATCTTGTGGTAAGAGTTGGACTGTCCAAGGCCCTCAATGATAGAGTCCATTACCTGTTCTATAGATAAGTGTGTAAAGCTCATCATGGGAACTAAATTCTTAGAAACTGAATTGAAGATTATGATCATTCAATGTAAAATCTGTCTGATTTAAGTAGAATAAGGAGACCTATCATTTTACCCCCATTTTTCTCGCATCTACCATGCTACCCTCAGAAATTTTTTCTTCTGTTGCAGATCCTTGGAATCTATGTAATATAACTTTGAAAAATTTTTTAGAAGACTCATCTTTTCATGAAGACTTGGAGTGGAAAAGTCTTATGAAACCTGCAGACCTAATTCAGCTGGCCAATTTGAAGGAAGGAGAGCTCAACAGCTTTCTTTTTTAACTCCTGTAATTTCTAAAGCAAGGAGGACTTTGTCTACTCATTCTACTCCGCCGGGTGGAAGTCTTTCGCAGATATTGTAGTGAGTATGCGGATGAGAAAGAAGAACAAGTGGGTCCAACTTTACTGGCCTTCTACAATATATATGAGAGATTCCTCATTCCTTCCCTAGTTATGATATTAATAACTTCTTTCCCACGCTTATCCACTTGATGCATCACAAATGTTTGGAAAGTTAGGAAAGGACGGAAAGTTAGGACCAGAAGATTTTTTTTCTTGTTGAAAATGACCAGAAGAATTTGCTTGCAATATAGTTGGCTCTTGTGAAAGGCCCATGCGTTGACTCGAAATTTTTATTTTTCAAAAATTATAGAAACAACCCTTAAAATTTGGGTTATTTACACTTAGATATCAAAAATTTAGAAGGTATCAACTAGCAACCAAAACTTCAAATTCATTGGAATATGGACCAACCATCTGTTAATTTGCATCCTAAGATCGTCAACAGAATGAGAAAAAGATAAAGATACCCTTACTTTGGATAGGCTTATCCTGTCATTCATTAAACCGCACAATTTTTAAAGTACTCCATTCTCTATTATTCATCCATCTGCACATATCTTAAAACATCTTAACATTATCATTTATTTGCGAGCACACATCTTAAAGTGCTCTAGCTCAATCATCTATCTACATGCATAGATCTACAAAAGCTTCATTCTTTATTATCAATCCACTTGCATAGATAGCAAAGCACTCTATTTGTGATCCATTTACCTATGTAGATCTCAAAGTGCTTCATTTGTGATCCATTTGTCTACATAACTCTCAAAGCACTTAATCCTCTATCATCCATTCATTTGCACAAATCTTAAAGCATTCTATCTTTATATACATCCACTTGCATAAACCATAAAGCACTATATCCTTAGTCATTCATCTAGCCACACAACTTTTAAAGCACTTCATCCTCTATCATTTATACTCTTACACAAATCTTGAAGTGCACCATCCTTTATTGTCCATATGTCTGTGCGGATCTCAAAGCATTTCGTCCTTTATCATTCATTCATTTATACATATCTTAAAGCACTCTATCCTTGATTATTCATCTGCCAATATAGATTTTGAAGTGCTCCATTCTTTGTCATCCATCTGTTTGTACAAATCTTAAAGTGGTCTGTCCTCCATTATCTATCTCTCTGCAAAGACTTAAAGAACTCCATCCTCTATCATCCATTCACCTGCACAGGTCTTAAAACACTCTATCTTCTATTATCCATTCACATGCATAGATCTTAAAGTGCTCCATCTACTATCATTTGAATGCTTGCATTAATCTTAAAGCACTTTCTATTTACTCATTCATTTGCCTGTACAAATCTCAAAATATTTCATCCTCTATTATTTATCCATTTATATGAATCTTAAAGTATTTCATTCTTTATCATCCATCCACTTGTATAGATCTTAAAAAATGAAGTCGTTCATCCACTACCATAGATCTTGACGTGCAACTTTTCTCTCCTTTCTTTCAATTTCCACCAAAACACGACCCTCTTGCTAAATTTGTGGGAAGGACAGTTTTGAAATTTTATAAAAAAGTTAGTTATCATATGATCCTCACATGATAACATTTTATAATAAAGAAAGATAGCGGGCCATATTGTAATGAATTTAAAATTTTGGTGGCTACTTGATACAATTTAAATTTTTAGCGTCTTAGTGTAAATAGCTTGAAAGATGGCTAGAAGTCTTTACTTGCAATATAGTTGGCTCTTGAAAAGTTATAAGAGGATAGAAAGCAGTTAAGGAACAAAAAGCGTATAGGGCAGGCATTGAAGAAACAAATATGGGAGGGGCTTCTAATTTTGCTAGGTTTCCCTTAGTGCCAATCCAATAGAGGGAATCTAAAAGTCAAGGACTTCGTAATTAACTAAGTCGTTAGTCTCCTAAGTAAGAAAAAAAGAATGATAACCTTTTTTTTCATTTTTAGAATATGCTTTTTATCCGTACATATTATATGATCAGATAATATATACCATCATCTAGCAAGTCAATATATATTTTTAGATAAATTGATATATAGAATTCAGAATATAGTATTCACTAGTCATAGTATACGGTCAGATGATGTATACTTAGGAAATTAGTCATCTAGCAAACTAATACACATCTTCAATCAAATTGATATGTAGTTTTTGGAATATCATATTCATTAATATGCATTATATAGTGGGGTGAAACTATGTAGAAAACGGTCCCATATTTCAGTAAAAAAGTATATTTTGAAAAGTATGCATCGATTTATTTAGATATGTATATTGGATCACTGCTAAATGTGTACAAAAGAGCTTGGCGTATGTATTAGGAAATCAATGAGGGTGTATTATCTAGCCATATAGTATATAATGATGAATATAATATCTTAGAAACTATGTATCAATTTACTTAAAGATATATATTGGGTTACTAGATGACTAATTTGCTAAGCGTGTATCATCTAGTCATATACTATGTATCGACAAACATCATGTTATGAAAAATATGTATTAATTTACTCAGAGATATGTATTGATTTACTAGATATATAATTTACTTGGTGTATATCATTTGAGTATATGGTGTGTACTAATAAAAAGCATGTTTCAAAAATAAGGAAAGAGGATGCCACATTTTTTTTAAAACTACAGGACTAAAGGCTCCATTAGTAAGAAGTGTCTTCGACTTTTAAGTTCCTTTTTTAAGATGGAAACTAGGAGAAATGTAGCAAAATTGGAAGCCCATTCCATATTTATTTCTCTGGTCCCTGCCTCATATGATTTTTGTTCAGTGGTTAAGGGCCAACACAATGACTAGAGGTCTTTGCTTGCAAGATAGTTGATTCCAGGAAAATTAGTAGAGGATAGAAAGTAGTCAAGGCCCGTGCGATGACCGGAAGTCTTTGCTTGCAATATAGTCTTTTCTTGCAGTATGTTCTTTTCTTGAACTATAGTTCACCACATCTATGATGAAACAAGCTTATCATTTAGTGATCCTTAATGAAGCACATGTGATGACTAGAAGTCATTGCTTGCAATATAATTATTTTTTGGAGATTTTTTTAAAATGACTAGAAGGGCACATGCGATGCCTAGAAGTCCTTGCTTGTAATATAGTTGGCGCTTGGAAAGTTGGGAGAGAATGGAAAGCAGTGAAGGGCCCATGCAACGACCTAGAA
>NC_025996.2:129442690-129459858 GCF_000442705.2 Elaeis guineensis
GTCAGAGGAGATCCGCAATCATTACTACGCCGGACCCTGTTGCCTATTTAAACCCGCTCCCCTCCTCCGGGGGTTTCACTTTGCCTGAGAGTTCTGTTGGTGCCTTTCTTCTTCCCCGAGAGTTCCGTTCTACTCCTGAGTCCCTCTCGACCTTAGGCGTTCTTCGAGTCGGTCCCCATCTTTGCACCTCTGCACCTCCCGGACCAGCCTAGGTTAGTTCCCGATCTCCCTTCTCTTTTTTTTTCTTGCTGTTCTTCCTCCATTTTTTCTTCTTTATATTCTGCCTATTCGGTTTTCCATGAGCGCTCCATCTCTTATTTTTTCCAAATTTTTTGAGATTTTTAGAGTTTTCACTTGATTCAAAATATCCTCCAACACTTCCTCCTCTAGCAGTTCTAGGAGTTCGTCTGTTCCAGTCCCACAAAATCCTAGCTCTGTGGAAGAACCTTGTTTGGTCTTTGTACCAGACACCATTCCCAGCTCTCTAACTCCGGAGGAACTCTCACTGATTAGGATTTAGTACGGGATTCCTCTGGAGTACGAGCTGGAGCTTCCCGGGCCAACTGGCCGGGCTAGCGCTCCTCCTCCCGGTTGCTTCTATTTATACCAAGAAGCTTTCTGCGCCAGGCTTCAACTTTCGTTTCTGCCTTTTATCATCGCTCTTTTCTGGTTTCTAAATATTTCTTTAGTTTCCTTAGCGCCGAACTCCTTTAGATTTCTGATAGGGTTTCTTTCCCTCTATCGCTTAGTCAAAGTCCAGCCAACCCTTTCTTTGTTTAAAAATTTCTGTACTTTCAAGCGTCACCCTTTGGCAAAGGACTGGTGGTACTTCTCCCCCCAGTTCGGTAGAAAGGGGTTGTTGAAAGGTGCCCCCTCTTCTATCCATAACTGAAAAGAGAGGTACTTCTACGTTCGATGCCCAACCTTGGAGCTGGGATTACCCCCCTGGGGCTCCCTGAGAGATTCCGTCCGTCGGGCTTCTAGCCTGGGAAGGGACGACCTTGAAGCCTCCAAGAAGCTCGAGACCTATCCAGCTCCCCCCCTCTCTGACCTTCTGAAGGAGCAACTCTTATTTAACATCGATCTGAGCCTTCTCGACCCTGTCGGTATTATTATTATTATTATTATTATTATTATTATTATTATTATTTTATCCGTTATTTCCTCTTTCTCTCATTCTATTTCTGAGCCATGTCGATCTTCTTTTATTGCAGACATGGATGCAGACGTGGCTCGGAGGCTGGCCAAGGGTCTCAAGACCCACAAGAGAAAAGGTACCGTGACTTCGAGGTTGGCGAAGAGAGGTAGGATAGAAGAGACGAGCTTAGCCGCACCCATCCAAGTGACTGTTGCCGTCGACGCCCCCTCTGACGTCGAGCCCGAAGTCCCTCGAGCCTCTTCAAGGAGTCTCCCGGCCGAGGTTCCCGCACCAGAGGCTCGTCCCGAGGAGGCACCGGGGGCCGAAAGGAGGAGGAGGAAGAAGACTCTGGCCCACAAGAGGTGCAGCCGCAAGGCTGCCATCGAGGGGTCCGACGGCTCCGAAGAAGATCTGAGGAAAAATCCCTTCAATAATAGGGATTTAATAAAGAGGTTGGTCGAAGGGTGCATTCTGCTCGATGTTGTCCATAGGATCGTCCGTGTTGATCCTGAGCAGTGGGCCTGAAACTCTCTGGGATCCTTTCTCGAGGTAGATCAATTCACTTTTTTCTTCTTCTTGCTTCTTTACTTAGCTTATTCCTTAGCTTTTATATTGATTCTCCGACCACTCTTACAGATCGGACACCAGCTCATCATCAATATCGAGGTGATGAAGAACGCTAAGGAGGAGGTAGCCCAAGCAGAGGAAGGTCGCCTGGCCAAAGCCGCTCGCCTCAAGGAGAAGACCGTCGAGGTCGCAAGTCTTCAGGAGGTGCTGCAAGAGGAGGGACAAACCTCGTCCGATCTGAGGGCCACCTTGGAGGAGGAAAGAAAGAAGGCAGAGGCTGAGATCGCCGAGTTGAAAGTGCAGGTCTCTGAGCTGAAGGCGCAGATCCCATCCCTAGTCTCGGAGGCAGGAGCCTGAGCAGTAGAGGAGTTCAGGACCTCCTCCGAGATGAAGGATCTGTAGGTCCAGTTCGGTCAAGACACCTTCATCAAGGGCTTCGAGCTCTGTCAGGAGAAGGTGGCCGGGAGGTTTTTCGAACTGGACCTTGGCTTCCTGGATGAGGCATCCGACGATGAAGTCGGACCTTCCAAAGCCGCAGCCGGTCCTCCTCCAGTCGGGACCTCTTCGACTGCCGCGGCTGCCGTGATCGATCTTCCGGGGGTGCCGAGCTCCTCTATTTCTACCCCAGAGGTCCGAAACCTCTAATTTTATATTTATTATTTTTTTCTTGTTGCGATTTTTTCTTGTTATCTTGTACTTAAGAACTATTTAATCAATGAAATCGGATTCTTCTTTACAGAGAACTCCTTTTTCTTCTTCTCTTTTATTTTGTCACATTGATTTGTGTTGTGACACTCTTGTGTCCCAACAATAGTGCCCTATCGAAGCTCTTCTCTTGCCGGAGGGGATCCCTTTGAAGTCCATGATTCAGGATCTCAGAAGGAAAGTTTTTCACTTAACGAAGAAATCAAAGAAGTTGGATGACGAACTCCACCGACTGAGGAAGAATCATGCGGAAGCCATCGCGGAGGTTACTCACCTTCGGGACCTCTACAAAAAGGGCTTCATGGATTATACCCGGAGAAAGGCCGACTTCGTGAAGGAGCTCGAGGAGCTCCAGAAACGTGTCAGCGACCAATCTTGAACTCAGGCTTCCAAGATCAGCTCCCTCAAAGTTGAGTTGGCGGCTGCACGGGAGAAGATCGGCCAATTAGAAGGGAGTTCGTCCTGGCTCACAACCCAGGCCGACCGTGATCGGGACTGGTCGAAGAAATTCTCCAACCTCCAACAGCAGCTACAGAATGCTGAGGTGAACTACAACACCTATCGAGTCGGCTAGTGTGAGCAAATAGATGACTACCAAAGGAGGTTCAAGACGACGACCGACGAGGTTGCCCGCCTTCAGAGGCAGTTGTTTGAGAGAATCCAGACCTTTTTGGTACAAGGCTCCGATGAGCTCCGCTCTTTGAGGGGGACCATGGAAGGACTGTCCACGGCCCTCGGGCAGGAGAAGGTCAAACTGCAGTGCCTGAAGATTCAGTTGGCCTACGAGCAGAAGGCGGTCAAGGATGCTGAGGTGGAGTCCGAGGTTCTGAAAAAGAGGCTTCGGGAGTCGGAGGATGAGAGCCGGTGGTTCCACCAAATGTATCGAGAGATGCTGTTAAGAAAGAAAGAATTGGAAGAAGAAGTTGAGAACTTAAAGCAATCCCTAATAATGGCTGGAACCGAGAGTTCAAAGTCGGAAGAAGCCAAGCTTCCTTAGAGCTCTCTTTTTTTTTTTTTACCTTCTGTTCTTCCATGTATTCTTTTCTCTTCTTGTCATTTTTTTTTTTTGGCCTTCAAAGGCTTTGTAATACACACTTTACTAATGAAATGCAAAGAAATTTTCTCATTACCTTGTCTACTCTTGGTTTGAGTTGTTATTTACTGAATTTTTTTTATCTTTTGTCTTATTCGATGTTGACGTTGTCTGAAGGTTTCGGGTCATCACCGTATTGATTTGCCCTTTTTATTTATAACCGAAGGTCTTTTTGAGGCCATTCGAGTTTGATGCTTCCTCCCGATTTTCGAGCTTGAGGGCTCGAACTTCTCGTTGCCTTGAGGAAGTCGATTTCCTCCGGCCTGTGTTGAGTTTCCTCTTAGGGATTGAGGGTTTTTGATAGGAGTCTCCTTCCTCGCTGAGATGAGGTCCCTTGTATCTTTGATGTAGTTTATTTTTTTCTTATCACTGGTGTAGTTCGTCGCTTTCTCTTTTTATCTCCCCCTTTTTCTTATGTTCGAGTGAGGGTTTTCCCTCTGCTCTCAATGAGATTGTAGGGGTGTAGAGGAGCCGTTGAGGAGACTTCCCCCCTCATCCGATCTTGAACAACCAGATCTTCGTTTGTGTCAGGACGAGGTTCTCCTCCTATTCCTGACAGTCAATTTCAGCTCATGTTTGGACTGCGGGGGCACACAAGGGCCTCTCCCCCCATCCGGTCTCTAAATAACCGGGCCTTCGACTTTGCTCATGTTAGGATGAGGTTCTCCTCCTGTTCCTAACATGGCTGTGGAGGTGCATAAGGGCCGTTGCAAGAGGCTCTCCCCCATCCGGTCTCTAAATAATCGGATCTTCGACTTTGCTTATGTTAGGACGAGGTTCTTCTCCTGTTCCTAACATGGCTGTGGGGGCACATAAGGGCCATTGCAAGGGCCTCTCCCCCCATCCGGTCTCTAAATAATCGGGCCTTCGACTTTGCTCATGTTAGGATGAGGTTCTCCTCCTGTTCCTAACATGGCTGTGGGGGCACATAAGGGCCATTGCAAGGGCCTCTCCCCCCATCTGGTCTCTAAATAATCGGGCCTTTGACTTTGCTCATGATAGGACGAGGTTCTCCTCCTGTTCCTAACATGGCTGTGGGGGCACATAAGGGCCGTTGCAAGGGCCTCTCCCCCCATCCGATCTCTAAATAATCGGACCTTCATTTGTGTCAGGATGAGATTTTTCTTCTGTTCTTGACATGCTTAATTTCGATTGTCTGAAGGAGCTACTTCCTGTCGTTACAAGCTCATGCCAAAAGAAAAGATATGCGAATATGAAAGAAATTTTTATTTAAGGTAAAGTTATTGGTAATACATTCATAGATTTTTCGAATCCCATAGTCGAGGAAGGTTTGCTCCCCATCGGGGTCCTCCAGAGATGGTGTTGATGATCCCGATTGGAGGCCGCTCTGTCACGCCCCGAACCCAACACCCGGATAGGATACGTGATAGCCGCACACTCCTTAGAGCAAGCCCTAAAGAATATGCAAGGCCAAAAATAAATCATTACAATCTTAACATCCATACAATTAATTTCAATAATAATTCGTAAAATCTTGCATAATTATAAATTAAATTTCTTCAATCCTCTGATCAGGTACTATGACACTCTATCTATCCATCTGCTCACCCATAAATCTAAGCCATAGCCAATTATGAACGTCCTGTATCTCTGAGAAGAAAAGAAAGATGAAAGGGTGTGAGCTTTACAGCCCAGTAAGAATTCCCATATCACACTGATATAGTACTATAGTCTGAAAATAAGGATAAGCAATAAAATATAAAATCTCATGTTCAATGTCCAGAATAATGCAAACATTCATAAATTTTTTGTCTTGTTAAAATAGATGCATCATCATATATTAACAGGTAAAATACTTTTGTTCAACAATTATTTCATGTCTTATATTTCATTTCTCCTTTCATAATCACATGATTTTTAACCTTTTCTTTCTGGTTCTGGACTATCCAATTCTATACCTCAGTCATTATCCGGATCGAATCCATTTAAAAAAATCTTTCAAGACTGTCTCAGGATGAGCTCCTGGCCGGCTGTCCCACGTACCAAAGCTCGTGAGAGGCTGTCCCAAGCATAAGCTCCTGGCGGACTGTCTCAGGCATGAGCTCCTGGCCGGCTGATCCACCTGTAAGCCAGTGGGGGCTGTCCCAGGCATAAGCTCCTGACGGCTGTTCCACATGACAAGACTAGTCCATACCATATATCTCTTTCTTTTCATTTAATCATTTTGTGTTGATTTCATCAAATCAATTCTGTCTTGCATTATGATCAATTCAGATATGTCATACCCATATAATCATGCTATCAATCTCTGATACATATATATTGACATAACATACTCATGCTCAAAATTAAATAACAGTATCTCAGGTATAATAAATTCATCGATCTCAAATCTGACGATACAAAACCAACGATGCAAGACCAACAGTAAAGTAGCATATATATAATAGTGATCATGTACAGGGATTCTTACCTTTACCGATGACTGATCCAAGCACAGAAATCAATGTTCTTTTTTAATTCATTAATGTCTTTAACAAAATATTCTACTCGATATCATATGCAGACAATCATCTCTTCATGATCCTGATCAATATAAAAAATCACATATAGAGAAATTACCGATAATTGATCCTAATACACAAATCGAGGATCTCTCTTAGGATTAATCAAAATTAGAATTTATCTAAGTATCTGGATCCTCCACTGATCCATAAGACTTTTAGAGAGAGAAAATTCATGAAGAGAGAGAAAATTCTAGAGAGAGAAAGTAGAGAGAAAGTGGAGAGAGAAATCTTCGTATCCTTTCGATGAGGCACTCATGATCGAGATCATCAGAGGTCCTATCAGGATGACTCAATATGAATCAAGTGTTACAATTTCGAATAGGATCGGACTGGAATCAGACCTACTGTATGAATTTCGGAGCAACCTCAATTCATCATATTTTTAATTCAAATATATCTTAGGGTCTGTGATGCAATCAGAGAGAGAGAGTAGAAAGATTCTAGAGAGATAAAATCCATAAAAAGAGAAAAAAATCTAGAGAGAGAGAATAGGGAGAGAATCTAGAGAGAGAAACTGGAGAGAGAAGGTAGAGAGAGGAGAGAGAGAAAATTTCTCTCTTCTTCTTCTTCTTATTTTATTTTATTTTATTTTTCTCTTTCTCTTTTTTCTTTTTCTTTTTTTTTCTTTTTCTTTTTCCTTTTCCTTTTCTTTTCTTTTTCTTTTTTTTTCTTTTTCTTTTCTTTTCTTTTCTTCTTCTTCTTCCTTTCTTTTCTTCCCGCGGTTTCCTTTGGGGCAAAACAGGGCATCGTGCCCCTCCATCTCCTCTCACCCTCAAGCGGCCAAAGAGGGCCGACTCCGGCCACCCTCCGACAGCAGCTGACGGCAATGCATCTACAGCCCCAGTGACAGCCCCAACGGTGGCTGTTGCCGGCGGCACACGGGGAGAAAAAAAAATAATAAAACGTAAACAGGGGTGTCCCTGTTTAAGCTCGAGCCGGCACCTCGCCGGCTTCCAAGCACCCCATGGCCGGAGAGACTAAACCGAAAGGGAGGAAGAAGGAACATACCTTGTTCCGGTGGCCAAAAACAGCTCCGGCGACCCCTTTTTCTTCGATCAACCACCATGGTATATCTTGAGAAAAATCTCTCAAATCCCTCGATTTACTTCAAAATTTTGTTGTAAATTTCTAAGAGAGGACGGGGGGATCTTTATAGTGGAGGTTTCCTACCCTAGTCGGACTCTTTGAGTCCGATTTTGCCGAAAACAAGAAGGAAGAAGACTCCGGCTAGGAGTCTTCCTCCTCCTCTGTATTTTTTTTTTTTAATTCTGGGTTATTACATTCTCCCCTCCTTTAAATAATTTCATCCTCGAAATTAGGTTATATCGTTCGAGATATCTATTTCAAAGTATATATTCTTCATGTCATTCTCAAGCTTACGATAATGTCATATATATTATTTATTTCTGATGATCTTGTTATAACAAAAATTATTTGAATTCTCAAACTTATTCCTTCTTATTGATTTTTCAACTTTTTGAAGAACTGTAATATTTTGGACTTGTATTAATATACTACTATTATTTGTCTAATACATTTCACTCGAAATTCATAATTATCTCAGACTATCCTTGATAGAAAAATAAACAAAGGTCAAACATCGGACACTCTTCACAATCATCGATTTCTTTCTTCACTTGATCTTCCAACAAATTTTATATATAGACTCTCATCTTAAGAAAAATCTCAATCTTCTATATCAGTTTAAGTAACAATATTAAATTTTAAAAAAAAAAAAAAATGAGATCTATGTTAGGACATTCTAAGTTTGAACTAATATCAGAACTATCAAGCTATTAATAAACTTGAGATATCTAAAATTTTTTGGCATTATCTATAATGAAACAACCTACTGATAAAAATTATCCGGCTATGATCAGATTAGATCAAAATTTATAGCATCCTTTCATTATCAATAAAATCCTTCCTTATTTGCAACTAATGTATTCCAACATAATATCTTTTGATTTAAAAAAATTAATATTTTTAATCAATTCAAACCATCATGCTTTTGCTGCGCACTCTGATCTTGGTTTATCAAATTATATAATTATATCAAAGATAAAAATATCCTTATATGTTAGATCGATCCAGGATAGATCCAACCTTCAAATTTCATATAAGACTTAGGACAAAATCTTAAGTTTCTTTATCTTTACTACCTTCGGGTATAGCATATAAAAATTAAATCTTAATCCACTTTCTATGTTTGAAATCATTGCATAGGTTTCATCACTCTTCAAGAATCTAACATATCTAGAATCAATTGGAGTTAACCTTAGATTTACCTTACAATCATTTAGATAATTTCTAAATCAATCTTCCTTTTTTAAAAGAATTAATTCTAACTTGACAACTAAAAGAACTCAAGCCAACATCCTTAAATAGAATCAACTTGATTATTTCTTATAGAGCTCTCTTCATCACAACCCTTAATATTAATCGATAAATCCATACAAAATCTTATCCCTTGTATAAGTCGTTCAAAATTTAACACTAACAAGATGTCTTAGTTCAATTTAAAAATCCAAACTTGACTTGAATAATTAATACACTTCACCATCTTCAATAATCACAAGAAAAATTTAAAAAAAAAATCTAATCCAAAGATAGTAATACAAATTATTAAGGATTTCATCATAACCTGTATATCATACTCTGACAAAATAAATTTTCTTCTTTAATTTAATAACAATATCAAAATACTTTTGATCCATTTAGAAAAATAAGCTTTTGACTTGACATTCAATACAACTTGAAAGATCAAAGAATCATATTCAGAATATGATATTTTGAGTAACCAAAGATTTCACCAAAATATGTATCTCATATTCTCATAAAAAATTTAAATATATTTTTTTTCATCTAAGATTGAGTTTCATATATGACCTTTTATGGGTTCAGTGTTCAAAAATATTTCTCTCTCATATGATGTAATTTCTTCTTAAATCATACTCTAATTAACTTCCTTTTGATAAATCTAAATTCATAATGCTCAGACAATTATTATCGAAATTAAAAAAATTATCATGATCTTCAATCATATAAATTCTACATTCCAAAATCCTCTAGTATACTCAACATAACTTATCAATACCTCCCACTTTATTCCAAGGTCAACTCTTTTCATACTTAGGTCAACCTTACTAATTGAAATCTAAGATATAACTCATCAATTCTATTATAGATATCATATGCCACTTATGCATAAATTTTATCTTAATTTCTATTGATTCGAAATCTAAATATTGAATCTTCTCTTTTATATTTATCATGTTCCTCATGATCATAACCTAAGTTTAAATATCACTAAAGTCATACTTTCAAATAATTATAATCTTAAGCTTAAATACCACTTAAATCATATTCTCTAACGATCATAACCTAAATTGTAATATCATTCTATTACATCCTTAATGATTATAATCTTAAACTCTGATATTATTTATCATACTCTATTGATTATAATCCCAAAGTTTTGGTATCACTTATATGACAATCCTTAGTGACCCTAAACTTTCTGTCATATCCTATCACTTGTATCATTGTCTCCAAATAAACGTAACCTAAGCTCTAAGCTCAGATGCCACTCTGTCACATCCTACTGATCCTACATAAAGTTTTGATATCACTTCATAATCTTAGTGATCTTAAACCTAAGCTCTGATATTATTCTATCTCATCCTATTCATTTATATCGTAATTTCCAATGATTATAACCTAAGCTCTAATATCACTCTGTAATATTCTAATCACTTATATCATAATCCCTAATGATCATAACCTATGCTCTGATACCATTCTGTCACGCCCCGAACCCAACACCCGGGTCGGATACGTGATGGCCGCACACTCCTTAGAGCAAGCCCTAAAGAATATGCAAGGCCAAAAATAAATCATTACAATCTTAACATCCATACCATTAATTTCAATAATAATTCGTAAAATCTTGCATAATTACAAATTAAATTTTTTCAATCCTCTGATCAGGTACTATGACACTCTATCTATCCATCTGCTCACCCATAAATCTAAGCCATAGCCAATCATGAACGTCCTGTATCTCTGAGAAGAAAAGAAAGATGAAAGGGTGTGAGCTTTACAGCCTAGTAAGAATTCCCATATCACACTAATATAGTACTATAGTCTGAAAATAAGGATAAGCAATAAAATATAAAATCTCATGTTCAATGTCCAGAATAATGCAAACATTCATAAATTTTTTATCTTGTTAAAATAGATGCATCATCATATGTTAACAGGTAAAACACTTTTGTTCAATAATTATTTCATGTCTTATCTTTCATTTCTCCTTTCATAATCACATGATTTTTAACCTTTTCTTTCTGGTTCTGGACTATCCAATTCTATACCTCAGTCATCATCCGGATCGAATCCATTTAAAAAAATCTTTCAAGACTGTCCCAGGATGAGCTCCTGGCCAGCTGTCCCACGTACCAAAGCCCGTGAGAGGCTGTCCCAGGCATAAGCTCCTGGTGGGCTGTCCCAGGCATGAGCTCCTGGCCGGCTGATCCACCTGTAAGCCAGTGGGGGCTGTCCCAGGCAAAAGCTCCTGACGGCTGTTCCACATGACAAGGCTAGTCCATACCATATATCTCTTTCTTTTTATTTAATCATTTTGTGTTGATTTCATCAAATCAATTCTGTCTTGCATTATGATCAATTCAGATATGTCATACCCATATAATCATGCTATCAATCTCTGATACATATATATTGACATAACATACTCATGCTCAAAATTAAATAACAGTATCTCAGGTATAATAAATTCATCGATCTCAAATCTGACGATACAAAACCAACGATGCAAGACCAACAGTAAAGTAGCATATATATAATAGTGATCATGTACAGGGATTCTTACCTTTACCGGTGACTGATCCAAGCACAGAAATCAATGTTCTTTTTTGATTCATGAATATATTTAACAAAATATTCCACTCGATATTATATGCAGACAATCATCTCTTCATGATCCTGATCAATATAAAAAATCACATATAGAGAAATTATCGATAATTGATCCTAATACACAAATCGAGGATCTCTCTTAGGATTAATCAAAATTAGAATTTATCTAAGTATTTGGATCCTCCACTGATTCATAAGACTTCTAGAGAGAGAAAATTCATGAAGAGAGAAAAAATTCTAGAGAGAGAAAGTAGAGAGAGAAAGTGGAGAGAGAAACCTTCGTATCCTTCTGATGAGGCACTCATGATTGAGATCATCAGAGGTCCTATCAGAGTGACTCAATATGAATCAAGTGTTATAATTTCGAATAGGATCGGACTGGAATCAGACCTACCGCACGAATTTCGGAGCAACCTCAATTCATCATATTTTTAATTCAAATATATCCTAGGGTCTGTGATGCAATCAGAGAGAGAGAGTAGAAAGATTCTAGAGAGATAAAATCCACAAAAAGAGAGAAAAATCTAGAGAGAGAGAGTAGGGAGAGAATCTAGAGAGAGAAACTGGAGAGAGAAGGTAGAGAGAGGAGAGAGAGAAAATTTTCTCTCTTCTTCTTCTTCTTATTTTATTTTATTTTATTTTTCTCTTTCTCTTTTTTTTCTTTTTTTTTTCTTTTTCCTTTTCCTTTTCTTTTCTTTTTCTTTTTTTTTCTTTTTCTTTTCTTTTCTTTTCTTCTTCTTCTTCTTCCTTTCTTTTCTTCCCGCGGTTTCCTTTGGGGCAAAACAGGGCATCATGCCCCTCCATCTCCTCTCACCCTCAAGCGGCCAAGGAGGCCAACTCCGGCCACCCTCCGACAGCAGCCGACGGCGATGCATCTACAGCCCCGGTGACAGCCCCAACGATGGCTGTTGCCGGCGGCACACGGGGAGAAAAAAAAAATAATAATAAAATGTAAACAGGGGTGTCCCTATTTAAGCTCGAACCGGCACCTCGCCGGCTTCCAAGCACCCCTTCGCCGGAGAGACTAAACCGAAAGGGAGGAAGAAGGAACATACCTTGTTCCGGCGGCCAAAAACAGCTCCGGTGACCCCTTTTTTTCCGATCAACCACCATGGTATATCTTGAGAAAAATCTCTCAAATCTCTCGATTTACTTCAAAATTTTGTTGTAAATTCCTTAGAGAGGACAGGGAGATCTTTATAGTGGAGGTTTCCTACCCTAGCCGGACTCTTTGAGTCTGATTTTGCCGGAAACAAGAAGGAAGAAGACTCCGGCTAGGAGTCTTCCTCCTCCTCTGTATTTTTTTTTTTTTAATTCTGGGTTATTACATTCTCCCCTCCTTAAAATAATTTCGTCCTCGAAATTAGGTTATATCGTTCGAGATATCTATTTCAAAGTATATATTCTTCATATCATTCTCAAGCTTACGATAATGTCATATATATTATTTATTTCTCATGATCTTGTTATAACAAAAATTATTTGAAATCTCAAACTTATCCCTTCTTATTGATTTCTCAACTTTTTGAAGAACTGTAATATTTTGGACTTGTATTAATATACTACTATTATT
The DNA here is from genome assembly GCF_000442705.2 of Elaeis guineensis. Taxonomy (NCBI): domain Eukaryota; kingdom Viridiplantae; phylum Streptophyta; class Magnoliopsida; order Arecales; family Arecaceae; genus Elaeis; species Elaeis guineensis. Next base: position 129,455,230 of record NC_025996.2, read on the forward strand.
TATCTAATACATTTCACTCGAAATTCATAATTATCTCAGACTATACTTGATAGAAAAATAAATAAAGGTCAAACATCGGACATTCTTCACAATCATCGATTTTTTTCTTCACTTGATCTTCCAACAAATTTTATATATAGACTCTCATCTTAAGAAAAATCTCAATCTTATATATCAATTTAAGTAACAATATTAAATTTTTTTTTTAAAAAAAAATATGAGATCTATGTCAGGACATTCTAAGTTTGAACTAATATCAGAACTATCAAGCTATTAATAAACTTAAGATATCTAAAATTTCTTGGCATTATCTATAATGAAACAACCTACTGATAAAAATTATCCGGCTATGATCAGATTAGATCAAAATTTATAGCATCCTTTCATTATCAATAAATCATTCCTTATTTGCAACTAATGTATTCCATCATAATATCTTTTGATTTAAAAAAATTAATATTTCTAATCAATTCAAACCATCATGCTTTTGCTGCGCACTCTGATCTTGGTTTATCAAATTATATAATTATATCAAAGATAAAAATATCCTTATATGTTAGATCGATCCAGGATAGATCCAACCTTCAAATTTCATATAAGACTTAGGGCAAAATCTTAAGTTTCTTTATCTTTACTACCTTCGGGTATAGCATATAAAAATTAAATCTTAATCCACTTTCTATGTTTGAAATCATTGCATAGGTTTCATCACTCTTCAAGAATCTAACATATCTAAAATCAATTGGAGTTAACTTTAGATTTACCTTACAATCATTTAGATAATTTCTAAATCAATCTTTCTTTTTTAAAAGAATTAATTCTAACTTGACAACTAAAAGAACTCAAGCCAACATCCTTAAATAGAATCAACTTGATTATTTCTTATAGAGCTCTCTTCATCACAACCCTTAATATTAATCGATAAATCCATACAAAATCTTATCCCTTGTATAAGTCATTCAAATTTAACACTAACAAGATATCTTAGTTCAATTTAAAAATCCAAACTTGACTTGAATAATTAATACACTTCACCATCTTCAATAATCACAAGAAAATTTTAAAAAAAAATCTAATCCAAAGATAGTAATACAAATTATTAAGGATTTCATCATAACCTGTATATCATACTCTGACAAAATAAATTTTTTTTCTTTAATTTAATAACAATATCAAAATACTTTTGATCCACTTAGAAAAATAAGCTTTTGACTTGACATTCAATACAACTTGAAAGATCAAAGAATCATATTCAGAATATGATATTTTGAGTAACCAAAGATTTCACCAAAATGTGTATCTCATATTCTCATAAAAAATTTAAGTATATTTTTTTCATCTAAGATTGAGTTTCATATATGACCTTTTATGGGTTCAGTGTTCAAAAATATTTCTCTCTCATATGATGTAATTTCTTCTTAAATCATACTCTAATTAACTTCCTTTTGATAAATCTAAATTCATAATGCTCAGACAATTATTATCAAAATTAAAAAAATTATCATGATCTTCAATCATATAAATTCTACATTCCAAAATCCTCTAGTATACTCAACATAACTTATCAATACCTCCCACTTTATTCCAAGGTCAACTCTTTTCATACTTAGGTCAACCTTACTAATTGAAATCTAAGATATAACTCGACAATTCTATTATAGATATCATATGCCACTTATGCATAAATTTTATCTTAATTTCTATTGATTCGAAATCTAAATATTAAATCTTCTCTTTATATCTATCATGTTCCTCATGATCATAACCTAAGTTTAAATATCACTAAAGTCATACTTTCAAATAATTATAATCTTAAGCTTAAATACCACTTAAATCATATTCTCTAATGATCATAACCTAAATTGTAATATCATTCTATTACATCCTTAATGATTATAACCTTAAACTTTGATATTATTTATCATACTCTATTGATTATAATCCCAAAGTTTTGGTATCACTTATATGACAATCCTTAGTGACCCTAAACTTTCTGTCATATCCTAATCACTTGTATCATTGTCTCCAAATAAACGTAACCTAAGCTCTAAGCTCAGATGCCACTCTGTCACATCCTACTGATCTTACATAAAGTTTTGATATCACTTCATAATCTTAGTGATCTTAAACCTAAGCTCTGATATTATTCTATCTCATCCTATTCATTTATATCGTAATTTCCAATGATTATAACCTAAGCTCTAATATCACTCTGTAATATTCTAATCACTTATATCATAATCCCTAATGATCATAACCTATGCTCTGATACCATTCTGTCACGCCCCGAACCCAACACCCGGGTCGGATACGTGATGGCCGCACACTCCTTAGAGCAAGCCCTAAAGAATATGCAAGGCCAAAAATAAATCATTACAATCTTAACATCCATACCATTAATTTCAATAATAATTCGTAAAATCTTGCATAATTATAAATTAAATTTTTTCAATCCTCTGATCAGGTACTATGACACTCTATCTATCCATCTGCTCACCCATAAATCTAAGCCATAGCCAATCATGAACGTCCTGTATCTCTGAGAAGAAAAGAAAGATGAAAGGGTGTGAGCTTTACAGCCCAGTAAGAATTCCCATATCGCACTGATATAGTACTATAGTCTGAAAATAAGGATAAGCAATAAAATATAAAATCTCATGTTCAATGTCCAAAATAATGCAAACATTCATAAATTTTTTATCTTGTTAAAATAGATGCATCATCATATGTTAACAGGTAAAACACTTTTGTTCAACAATTATTTCATGTCTTATCTTTCATTTCTCCTTTCATAATCACATGATTTTTAACCTTTTCTTTCTGGTTCTGGACTATCCAATTCTATACCTCATCATCATCCGGATCGAATCCATTTAAAAAAATCTTTCAAGACTGTCCCAGGATGAGCTCCTGGCCGGCTGTCTCACGTACCAAGCCGTGAGAGGCTGTCCCAGGCATAAGCTCCTGGCGGGCTATCCCAAGCATGAGCTCCTTGCCGGCTGATCCACCTGTAAGTCAGTGGGGCTGTCCCAGGCATAAGCTCCTGACGGCTGTTCCACATGACAAGGCTAGTCCATACCATATATCTCTTTCTTTTCATTTAATCATTTTGTGTTGATTTCATCAAATCAATTCTGTTGCTTATGATCAATTCAGATATGTCATACCATATAATCATGCTATCAATCTCTGATACATTATATTGACATAAATACTCATGCTCAAAATTAAATAACAGTATCTCAGTATAATAAAATTCATCGATCTAAAATCTGACGATACAAAACCAACGATGGCAAGACCAACAGTAAAGTAGCATATATATAATAGTGATCTTGTACAGGGATTCTTACCTTTATCGGTGACTGATCCAAGCACAGAAATCAATGTTCTTTTTGATTCATGAATGCCTTTAACAAAATATTCCACTTGATATCATATGCAGACAATCATCTCTCATGACCCTGATCAATATAAAAATCACATATAGAGAAATTACCGATAATTGATCCTAATACACAAATCGAGGATCTCTCTTAGGATTAATCAAAATTAGAATTTATCTAAGTATCTGGATCCTCCACTGATCCATAAGACTTCTAGAGAAAGAAATTCATGAAGAGAGAGAAATTCTAGAGAGAGAAAGTAGAGAGAGAAAGTGGAGAGAGAAACCTTCGTATCCTTCCGATAGGCACTCATGATCGAGATCATCAGAGGTCCTATCAGGATGACTCAATATGAATCAAGTGTTACAATTTCGAATAGGATCGGACTGGGATCAGACTACCGCATGAATTTCGGAGCAACTCAATCATCATATTTTTAATTCAAATATATCCTAGGGTGATGCAATCAGAGAGAGAGTAAAAGATTCTAGAGGATAAATCCATAAAAAGAGAAAAAATCTAGAGAGAGAATAGGAGAGAATCTAGAGAGAGAAATTGGAGAGAGAAGATAGAGAGAAGAGAGAAGAAAATTTTTTCTCTTCTTCTTCTATTTTATATTTTATTTTTCTCTTTTCTTTTCTTTTTTTTTTTTTTTTTCTTTTTCTTTTCCTTTTTTTTCTTTTCTTTTTTTTCTTTTTCTTTCTTTTCTTTTCTTTTCTTCTCTTCCCTTTCTTTTCTTCCCCGGTTTCCTTTGGGGCAAAACAGGGCATCGTGCCCCTCCATCCCTCTCACCCTCACGGCCAAGGAGGGCCGACTCCGGCCACCCCGACAGCAGCCGACGGTGAGTATCCACAGCCCCGGTGACAGCCCTAACGGTGGCTATTGCCGGCGGCACACGGAGAGAAAAAAAATAATAAAAGTAAACAGGGGTGTTCCTGTTAAGCTCGAACCGGCACCTCGCCGGCTTCCAAGCACCCCATGGCCGGAGAGACTAAACGAAAGGGAGAAAAGGAACATACCTTGTTCCGGCGGTCAAAAAATACTCCGGCGACCCCTTTTTTTTTGATCAACCACCATGGTATATCTTGAGAAAAATCTCTCAATCCCTCGATTTACTTCAAAATTTTGTTGTAAATTCCTAAGAGAGGATGGGGATCTTTATAGTGGGTTTCCTACCCTAGCCGGACTCTTTGAGTCCGATTTTGCCGGAAACAAGAAGGAAGAAGACTCGGCTAGGAGTCTT
>NC_025996.2:129459958-129479958 GCF_000442705.2 Elaeis guineensis
GATAGATGATGGAGGAGCTCATTATTGGAGGAGTCCAGATGGCACGATAGGAGTTCGTCTGTTAGAGGAATCTAGAGGACACTGTGGAAGGCCGACCGCTTGGAGGAGTCTGGATGGTATTATGGAAGCTCGGACGGCTGGGGAGGTGCAGAAAGATGCTACACAAAGTCGGAAATCGGAAGAGCCCTGAGAGGTCAGCCTCTTATGAACTTTGATTGGGGTTATTTAATACCCAACACCAGTCTTCCTACTTCCGAGTTCAAGTTTCGAATGAAGAAAGTATAAAAAAATTTTCACAGTCAAAGTTGCCTCCCTCGATTTTCATACTCAGTTGTATCCAGATATTTTGGCGTTTGCGTGCTGTGCTGGAGTCTTTTCAAATCGAGGAGATCCGAAAAGATTTTTTCAGAATTTTTGCTGGAGCGTTGCTTTAGGTATGGTGCAATAAAGATTCTGTCAGCTGTCAGTCGCTTTCGGCCGCCTACTATGGTGAGTGGGACACGCGGCGAGTGTAAATCGGTCAGAGGAGATCCGCAATCATTACTACGCCGGACCCTGTTGCCTATTTAAACCCGCTCCCTCCTCCGGGGGTTTCACTTTGCCTGAGAGTTCTGTTGGTGCCTTTCTTCTTCCCCGAGAGTTCCGTTCTACTCCTGAGTCCCTCTCGACCTTAGGCGTTCTTCGAGTCGGTCCCCATCTTTGCACCTCTGCACCTCCCGGACCAGCCTAGGTTAGTTCCCGATCTCCCTTCTCTTTTTTTTTCTTGCTGTTCTTCCTCCATTTTTTCTTCTTTATATTCTGCCTATTCGGTTTTCCATGAGCGCTCATCTCTTATTTTTTCCAAATTTTTTGAGATTTTTAGAGTTTTCACTTGATTCAAAATATCCTCCAACACTTCCTCCTCTAGCAGTTCTAGGAGTTCGTCTGTTCCAGTCCCACAAAATCCTAGCTCTGTGGAAGAACCTTGTTTGGTCTTTGTACCAGACACCATTCCCAGCTCTCTAACTCCGGAGGAACTCTCACTGATTAGGATTTAGTACGGGATTCCTCTGGAGTACGAGCTGGAGCTTCCCGGCCAACTGGCGGGCTAGCGCTCCTCCTCCCGGTTGCTTCTATTTATACCAAGAAGCTTTCTGCGCCAGGCTTCAACTTTCGTTTCTGCCTTTATCATCGCTCTTTTCTGGTTTCTAAATATTTCTTTAGTTTCCCTTAGCGCGAACTCCTTTAGATTTCCTGATAGGGTTTCTTTCCCTCTATCGCTTAGTCAAAGTCCAGCCAACCCTTTCTTTGGTTTAAAATTTCTTACTTTCAAGCGTCACCCTTTGGCAAAGGATGGTGGTACTTCCCCCCCAGTTCGGTAGAAAGGGGTTGTTGAAAGGTGCCCCCTCTTCTATCCATAACTGAAAGAGAGTACTTCTACGTTCGATGCCCAACCTTGGAGTGGGATTACCCCCCTGGGGCTCCCTGAGAGATCCGTCCGTCGGGCTTCTAGCCTGGGAAGGGACGACCTTGAAGCCTCCAAGAAGCTCGAGACCTATCCAGCTCCCCCCCTCTCTGACCTTCTGAAGGAGCAACTCTTATTTAACATCGATCTGAGCCTTCTCGACCTGTCGGTATTATTATTATTATTATTATTATTATTATTATTATTATTATTTTATCCGTTATTTCCTCTTTCTCTCATTCTATTTCTGAGCCATGTCGATCTTCTTTTATTGCAGACATGGATGCAGACGTGGCTCGGAGGCTGGCCAAGGGTCTCAGACCCACAAGAGAAAAGGTACCGTGACTTCGAGGTTGGCGAAGAGAGGTAGGATAGAAGAGACGAGCTTAGCCGCACCCATCCAAGTGACTGTTGCCGTCGACGCCCCTCTGACGTCGAGCCCGAAGTCCCTCGAGCCTCTTCAAGGAGTCTCCCGGCCGAGGTTCCCGCACCAGAGGCTCGTCCCGAGGAGGCACCGGGGGCCGAAAGGAGGAGGAGGAAGAAGACTCTGGCCCACAAGAGGTGCAGCCGCCAAGGCTGCCATCGAGGGGTCCGACGGCTCCGAAGAAGATCTGAGGAAAAATCCCTTCAATAATAGGGATTTAATAAAGAGGTTGGTCGAAGGGTGCATTCTGCTCGATGTTGTCCATAGGATCGTCCGTGTTGATCCTGAGCAGTGGCCTGAAACTCTCTGGGATCCTTTCTCGAGGTAGATCAATTCACTTTTTTTTCTTCTTGCTTCTTTACTTAGCTTATTCCTTAGCTTTTATATTGATTCTCCGACCACTCTTACAGATCGGACACCAGCTCATCATCAATATCGAGGTGATGAAGAACGCTAAGGAGGAGGTAGCCCAAGCAGAGGAAGGTCGCCTGGCCAAAGCCGCTCGCCTCAAGGAGAAGACCGTCGAGGTCGCAAGTCTTCAGGAGGTGCTGCAAGAGGAGGGACAACCTCGTCCGATCTGAGGCCACCTTGGAGGAGGAAAGAAAGAAGCAGAGGCTGAGATCGCCGAGTTGAAATGCAGGTCTCTGAGCTGAAGGCGCAGATCCCATCCCTAGTCTCGGAGGCAGGAGCCTGAGCAGTAGAGGAGTTCAGGACCTCCTCCGAGATGAAGGATCTGTAGGTCCAGTTCGGTCAAGACACCTTCATCAAGGGCTTCGAGCTCTGTCAGGAGAAGGTGGCCGGGAGGTTTTTCGAACTGGACCTTGGCTTCCTGGATGAGGCATCCGACGATGAAGTCGGACCTTCCAAAGCCGCAGCCGGTCCTCCTCCAGTCGGGACCTCTTCGACTGCCGCGGCTGCCGTGATCGATCTTCCGGGGGTGCCGAGCTCCTCTATTTCTACCCCAGAGTCCGAAACCTCTAATTTTATTTTTATTTTTTTCTTGTTGCGATTTTTTCTTGTTATCTTGTACTTAAGAACTATTTAATCAATGAAATCGGATTCTTCTTTACAGAAACTCCTTTTTCTTCTTCTCTTTTTTTTGTCACATTGATTTGTGTTGTGACACTCTTGTGTCCCAACAATAGTGCCCTATCGAAGCTCTTCTCTTGCCGGAGGGGATCCCTTTGAAGTCCATGATTCAGGATCTCAGAAGGAAAGTTTTTCACTTAACGAAGAAATCAAAGAAGTTGGATGACGAACTCCACCGACTGAGGAAGAATCATGCGGAAGCCATCGCGGAGGTTACTCACCTTCGGACCTCTACAAAAAGGGCTTCATGGATTATACCCGGAGAAAGGCCGACTTCGTGAAGGAGCTCGAGGAGCTCCAGAAACGTGTCAGCGACCAATCTTGAACTCAGGCTTCCAAGATCAGCTCCCTCAAAGTTGAGTTGGCGGCTGCACGGGAGAAGATCGGCCAATTAGAAGGGAGTTCGTCCTGGCTCACAACCCAGGCCGACCGTGATCGGACTGGTCGAAGAAATTCTCCAACCTCCAACAGCAGCTACAGAATGCTGAGGTGAACTACAACACCTATCGAGTCGGCTAGTGTGAGCAAATAGATGACTACCAAAGGAGGTTCAAGACGACGACCGACGAGGTTGCCCGCCTTCAGAGGCAGTTGTTTGAGAGAATCCAGACCTTTTTGGTACAAGGCTCCGATGAGCTCCGCTCTTTGAGGGGGACCATGGAAGGACTGTCCACGGCCCTCGGGCAGGAGAAGGTCAAACTGCAGTGCCTGAAGATTCAGTTGGCCTACGAGCAGAAGGCGGTCAAGGATGCTGAGGTGGAGTCCGAGGTTCTGAAAAAGAGGCTTCGGGAGTCGGAGGATGAGAGCCGGTGGTTCCACCAAATGTATCGAGAGATGCTGTTAAGAAAGAAAGAATTGGAAGAAGAAGTTGAGAACTTAAAGCAATCCCTAATAATGGCTGGAACCGAGAGTTCAAAGTCGGAAGAAGCCAAGCTTCCTTAGAGCTCTCTTTTTTTTTTTTTACCTTCTGTTCTTCCATGTATTCTTTTCTCTTCTTGTCATTTTTTTTTTTTGGCCTTCAAAGGCTTTGTAATACACACTTTACTAATGAAATGCAAAGAAATTTTCTCATTACCTTGTCTACTCTTGGTTTGAGTTGTTATTTACTGAATTTTTTTTATCTTTTGTCTTATTCGATGTTGACGTTGTCTGAAGGTTTCGGGTCATCACCGTATTGATTTGCCCTTTTTATTTATAACCGAAGGTCTTTTTGAGGCCATTCGAGTTTGATGCTTCCTCCCGATTTTCGAGCTTGAGGGCTCGAACTTCTCGTTGCCTTGAGGAAGTCGATTTCCTCCGGCCTGTGTTGAGTTTCCTCTTAGGGATTGAGGGTTTTTGATAGGAGTCTCCTTCCTCGCTGAGATGAGGTCCCTTGTATCTTTGATGTAGTTTATTTTTTTCTTATCACTGGTGTAGTTCGTCGCTTTCTCTTTTTATCTCCCCCTTTTTCTTATGTTCGAGTGAGGGTTTTCCCTCTGCTCTCAATGAGATTGTAGGGGTGTAGAGGAGCCGTTGAGGAGACTTCCCCCCTCATCCGATCTTGAACAACCAGATCTTCGTTTGTGTCAGGACGAGGTTCTCCTCCTATTCCTGACAGTCAATTTCAGCTCATGTTTGGACTGCGGGGGCACACAAGGGCCTCTCCCCCCATCCGGTCTCTAAATAACCGGGCCTTCGACTTTGCTCATGTTAGGATGAGGTTCTCCTCCTGTTCCTAACATGGCTGTGGAGGTGCATAAGGGCCGTTGCAAGAGGCTCTCCCCCATCCGGTCTCTAAATAATCGGATCTTCGACTTTGCTTATGTTAGGACGAGGTTCTTCTCCTGTTCCTAACATGGCTGTGGGGGCACATAAGGGCCATTGCAAGGGCCTCTCCCCCCATCCGGTCTCTAAATAATCGGGCCTTCGACTTTGCTCATGTTAGGATGAGGTTCTCCTCCTGTTCCTAACATGGCTGTGGGGCACATAAGGGCCATTGCAAGGGCCTCTCCCCCCATCTGGTCTCTAAATAATCGGGCCTTTGACTTTGCTCATGATAGGACGAGGTTCTCCTCCTGTTCCTAACATGGCTGTGGGGGCACATAAGGGCCGTTGCAAGGGCCTCTCCCCCCATCCGATCTCTAAATAATCGGACCTTCATTTGTGTCAGGATGAGATTTTTCTTCTGTTCTTGACATGCTTAATTTCGATTGTCTGAAGGAGCTACTTCCTGTCGTTACAAGCTCATGCCAAAAGAAAAGATATGCGAATATGAAAGAAATTTTTATTTAAGGTAAAGTTATTGGTAATACATTCATAGATTTTTCGAATCCCATAGTCGAGGAAGGTTTGCTCCCCATCGGGGTCCTCCAGAGATGGTGTTGATGATCCCGATTGGAGGCCGCTCTGTCACGCCCCGAACCCAACACCCGGATAGGATACGTGATAGCCGCACACTCCTTAGAGCAAGCCCTAAAGAATATGCAAGGCCAAAAATAAATCATTACAATCTTAACATCCATACAATTAATTTCAATAATAATTCGTAAAATCTTGCATAATTATAAATTAAATTTCTTCAATCCTCTGATCAGGTACTATGACACTCTATCTATCCATCTGCTCACCCATAAATCTAAGCCATAGCCAATTATGAACGTCCTGTATCTCTGAGAAGAAAAGAAAGATGAAAGGGTGTGAGCTTTACAGCCCAGTAAGAATTCCCATATCACACTGATATAGTACTATAGTCTGAAAATAAGGATAAGCAATAAAATATAAAATCTCATGTTCAATGTCCAGAATAATGCAAACATTCATAAATTTTTTGTCTTGTTAAAATAGATGCATCATCATATATTAACAGGTAAAATACTTTTGTTCAACAATTATTTCATGTCTTATATTTCATTTCTCCTTTCATAATCACATGATTTTTAACCTTTTCTTTCTGGTTCTGGACTATCCAATTCTATACCTCAGTCATTATCCGGATCGAATCCATTTAAAAAAATCTTTCAAGACTGTCTCAGGATGAGCTCCTGGCCGGCTGTCCCACGTACCAAAGCTCGTGAGAGGCTGTCCCAAGCATAAGCTCCTGGCGGACTGTCTCAGGCATGAGCTCCTGGCCGGCTGATCCACCTGTAAGCCAGTGGGGGCTGTCCCAGGCATAAGCTCCTGACGGCTGTTCCACATGACAAGACTAGTCCATACCATATATCTCTTTCTTTTCATTTAATCATTTTGTGTTGATTTCATCAAATCAATTCTGTCTTGCATTATGATCAATTCAGATATGTCATACCCATATAATCATGCTATCAATCTCTGATACATATATATTGACATAACATACTCATGCTCAAAATTAAATAACAGTATCTCAGGTATAATAAATTCATCGATCTCAAATCTGACGATACAAAACCAACGATGCAAGACCAACAGTAAAGTAGCATATATATAATAGTGATCATGTACAGGGATTCTTACCTTTACCGATGACTGATCCAAGCACAGAAATCAATGTTCTTTTTTAATTCATTAATGTCTTTAACAAAATATTCTACTCGATATCATATGCAGACAATCATCTCTTCATGATCCTGATCAATATAAAAAATCACATATAGAGAAATTACCGATAATTGATCCTAATACACAAATCGAGGATCTCTCTTAGGATTAATCAAAATTAGAATTTATCTAAGTATCTGGATCCTCCACTGATCCATAAGACTTTTAGAGAGAGAAAATTCATGAAGAGAGAGAAAATTCTAGAGAGAGAAAGTAGAGAGAAAGTGGAGAGAGAAATCTTCGTATCCTTTCGATGAGGCACTCATGATCGAGATCATCAGAGGTCCTATCAGGATGACTCAATATGAATCAAGTGTTACAATTTCGAATAGGATCGGACTGGAATCAGACCTACTGTATGAATTTCGGAGCAACCTCAATTCATCATATTTTTAATTCAAATATATCTTAGGGTCTGTGATGCAATCAGAGAGAGAGAGTAGAAAGATTCTAGAGAGATAAAATCCATAAAAAGAGAAAAAAATCTAGAGAGAGAGAATAGGGAGAGAATCTAGAGAGAGAAACTGGAGAGAGAAGGTAGAGAGAGGAGAGAGAGAAAAATTTCTCTCTTCTTCTTCTTCTTATTTTATTTTATTTTATTTTTCTCTTTCTCTTTTTTCTTTTTCTTTTTTTTTCTTTTTCTTTTTCCTTTTCCTTTTCTTTTCTTTTTCTTTTTTTTTCTTTTTCTTTTCTTTTCTTTTCTTCTTCTTCTTCCTTTCTTTTCTTCCCGCGGTTTCCTTTGGGGCAAAACAGGGCATCGTGCCCCTCCATCTCCTCTCACCCTCAAGCGGCCAAAGAGGGCCGACTCCGGCCACCCTCCGACAGCAGCTGACGGCAATGCATCTACAGCCCCAGTGACAGCCCCAACGGTGGCTGTTGCCGGCGGCACACGGGGAGAAAAAAAAATAATAAAACGTAAACAGGGGTGTCCCTGTTTAAGCTCGAGCCGGCACCTCGCCGGCTTCCAAGCACCCCATGGCCGGAGAGACTAAACCGAAAGGGAGGAAGAAGGAACATACCTTGTTCCGGTGGCCAAAAACAGCTCCGGCGACCCCTTTTTCTTCGATCAACCACCATGGTATATCTTGAGAAAAATCTCTCAAATCCCTCGATTTACTTCAAAATTTTGTTGTAAATTTCTAAGAGAGGACGGGGGGATCTTTATAGTGGAGGTTTCCTACCCTAGTCGGACTCTTTGAGTCCGATTTTGCCGAAAACAAGAAGGAAGAAGACTCCGGCTAGGAGTCTTCCTCCTCCTCTGTATTTTTTTTTTTTAATTCTGGGTTATTACATTCTCCCCTCCTTTAAATAATTTCATCCTCGAAATTAGGTTATATCGTTCGAGATATCTATTTCAAAGTATATATTCTTCATGTCATTCTCAAGCTTACGATAATGTCATATATATTATTTATTTCTGATGATCTTGTTATAACAAAAATTATTTGAATTCTCAAACTTATTCCTTCTTATTGATTTTTCAACTTTTTGAAGAACTGTAATATTTTGGACTTGTATTAATATACTACTATTATTTGTCTAATACATTTCACTCGAAATTCATAATTATCTCAGACTATCCTTGATAGAAAAATAAACAAAGGTCAAACATCGGACACTCTTCACAATCATCGATTTCTTTCTTCACTTGATCTTCCAACAAATTTTATATATAGACTCTCATCTTAAGAAAAATCTCAATCTTCTATATCAGTTTAAGTAACAATATTAAATTTTAAAAAAAAAAAAAAATGAGATCTATGTTAGGACATTCTAAGTTTGAACTAATATCAGAACTATCAAGCTATTAATAAACTTGAGATATCTAAAATTTTTTGGCATTATCTATAATGAAACAACCTACTGATAAAAATTATCCGGCTATGATCAGATTAGATCAAAATTTATAGCATCCTTTCATTATCAATAAAATCCTTCCTTATTTGCAACTAATGTATTCCAACATAATATCTTTTGATTTAAAAAAATTAATATTTTTAATCAATTCAAACCATCATGCTTTTGCTGCGCACTCTGATCTTGGTTTATCAAATTATATAATTATATCAAAGATAAAAATATCCTTATATGTTAGATCGATCCAGGATAGATCCAACCTTCAAATTTCATATAAGACTTAGGACAAAATCTTAAGTTTCTTTATCTTTACTACCTTCGGGTATAGCATATAAAAATTAAATCTTAATCCACTTTCTATGTTTGAAATCATTGCATAGGTTTCATCACTCTTCAAGAATCTAACATATCTAGAATCAATTGGAGTTAACCTTAGATTTACCTTACAATCATTTAGATAATTTCTAAATCAATCTTCCTTTTTTAAAAGAATTAATTCTAACTTGACAACTAAAAGAACTCAAGCCAACATCCTTAAATAGAATCAACTTGATTATTTCTTATAGAGCTCTCTTCATCACAACCCTTAATATTAATCGATAAATCCATACAAAATCTTATCCCTTGTATAAGTCGTTCAAAATTTAACACTAACAAGATGTCTTAGTTCAATTTAAAAATCCAAACTTGACTTGAATAATTAATACACTTCACCATCTTCAATAATCACAAGAAAAATTTAAAAAAAAAATCTAATCCAAAGATAGTAATACAAATTATTAAGGATTTCATCATAACCTGTATATCATACTCTGACAAAATAAATTTTCTTCTTTAATTTAATAACAATATCAAAATACTTTTGATCCATTTAGAAAAATAAGCTTTTGACTTGACATTCAATACAACTTGAAAGATCAAAGAATCATATTCAGAATATGATATTTTGAGTAACCAAAGATTTCACCAAAATATGTATCTCATATTCTCATAAAAAATTTAAATATATTTTTTTTCATCTAAGATTGAGTTTCATATATGACCTTTTATGGGTTCAGTGTTCAAAAATATTTCTCTCTCATATGATGTAATTTCTTCTTAAATCATACTCTAATTAACTTCCTTTTGATAAATCTAAATTCATAATGCTCAGACAATTATTATCGAAATTAAAAAAATTATCATGATCTTCAATCATATAAATTCTACATTCCAAAATCCTCTAGTATACTCAACATAACTTATCAATACCTCCCACTTTATTCCAAGGTCAACTCTTTTCATACTTAGGTCAACCTTACTAATTGAAATCTAAGATATAACTCATCAATTCTATTATAGATATCATATGCCACTTATGCATAAATTTTATCTTAATTTCTATTGATTCGAAATCTAAATATTGAATCTTCTCTTTTATATTTATCATGTTCCTCATGATCATAACCTAAGTTTAAATATCACTAAAGTCATACTTTCAAATAATTATAATCTTAAGCTTAAATACCACTTAAATCATATTCTCTAACGATCATAACCTAAATTGTAATATCATTCTATTACATCCTTAATGATTATAATCTTAAACTCTGATATTATTTATCATACTCTATTGATTATAATCCCAAAGTTTTGGTATCACTTATATGACAATCCTTAGTGACCCTAAACTTTCTGTCATATCCTATCACTTGTATCATTGTCTCCAAATAAACGTAACCTAAGCTCTAAGCTCAGATGCCACTCTGTCACATCCTACTGATCCTACATAAAGTTTTGATATCACTTCATAATCTTAGTGATCTTAAACCTAAGCTCTGATATTATTCTATCTCATCCTATTCATTTATATCGTAATTTCCAATGATTATAACCTAAGCTCTAATATCACTCTGTAATATTCTAATCACTTATATCATAATCCCTAATGATCATAACCTATGCTCTGATACCATTCTGTCACGCCCCGAACCCAACACCCGGGTCGGATACGTGATGGCCGCACACTCCTTAGAGCAAGCCCTAAAGAATATGCAAGGCCAAAAATAAATCATTACAATCTTAACATCCATACCATTAATTTCAATAATAATTCGTAAAATCTTGCATAATTACAAATTAAATTTTTTCAATCCTCTGATCAGGTACTATGACACTCTATCTATCCATCTGCTCACCCATAAATCTAAGCCATAGCCAATCATGAACGTCCTGTATCTCTGAGAAGAAAAGAAAGATGAAAGGGTGTGAGCTTTACAGCCTAGTAAGAATTCCCATATCACACTAATATAGTACTATAGTCTGAAAATAAGGATAAGCAATAAAATATAAAATCTCATGTTCAATGTCCAGAATAATGCAAACATTCATAAATTTTTTATCTTGTTAAAATAGATGCATCATCATATGTTAACAGGTAAAACACTTTTGTTCAATAATTATTTCATGTCTTATCTTTCATTTCTCCTTTCATAATCACATGATTTTTAACCTTTTCTTTCTGGTTCTGGACTATCCAATTCTATACCTCAGTCATCATCCGGATCGAATCCATTTAAAAAAATCTTTCAAGACTGTCCCAGGATGAGCTCCTGGCCAGCTGTCCCACGTACCAAAGCCCGTGAGAGGCTGTCCCAGGCATAAGCTCCTGGTGGGCTGTCCCAGGCATGAGCTCCTGGCCGGCTGATCCACCTGTAAGCCAGTGGGGGCTGTCCCAGGCAAAAGCTCCTGACGGCTGTTCCACATGACAAGGCTAGTCCATACCATATATCTCTTTCTTTTTATTTAATCATTTTGTGTTGATTTCATCAAATCAATTCTGTCTTGCATTATGATCAATTCAGATATGTCATACCCATATAATCATGCTATCAATCTCTGATACATATATATTGACATAACATACTCATGCTCAAAATTAAATAACAGTATCTCAGGTATAATAAATTCATCGATCTCAAATCTGACGATACAAAACCAACGATGCAAGACCAACAGTAAAGTAGCATATATATAATAGTGATCATGTACAGGGATTCTTACCTTTACCGGTGACTGATCCAAGCACAGAAATCAATGTTCTTTTTTGATTCATGAATATATTTAACAAAATATTCCACTCGATATTATATGCAGACAATCATCTCTTCATGATCCTGATCAATATAAAAAATCACATATAGAGAAATTATCGATAATTGATCCTAATACACAAATCGAGGATCTCTCTTAGGATTAATCAAAATTAGAATTTATCTAAGTATTTGGATCCTCCACTGATTCATAAGACTTCTAGAGAGAGAAAATTCATGAAGAGAGAAAAAATTCTAGAGAGAGAAAGTAGAGAGAGAAAGTGGAGAGAGAAACCTTCGTATCCTTCTGATGAGGCACTCATGATTGAGATCATCAGAGGTCCTATCAGAGTGACTCAATATGAATCAAGTGTTATAATTTCGAATAGGATCGGACTGGAATCAGACCTACCGCACGAATTTCGGAGCAACCTCAATTCATCATATTTTTAATTCAAATATATCCTAGGGTCTGTGATGCAATCAGAGAGAGAGAGTAGAAAGATTCTAGAGAGATAAAATCCACAAAAAGAGAGAAAAATCTAGAGAGAGAGAGTAGGGAGAGAATCTAGAGAGAGAAACTGGAGAGAGAAGGTAGAGAGAGGAGAGAGAGAAAATTTTCTCTCTTCTTCTTCTTCTTATTTTATTTTATTTTATTTTTCTCTTTCTCTTTTTTTTTCTTTTTTTTTTCTTTTTCCTTTTCCTTTTCTTTTCTTTTTCTTTTTTTTTTCTTTTTCTTTTCTTTTCTTTTCTTCTTCTTCTTCTTCCTTTCTTTTCTTCCCGCGGTTTCCTTTGGGGCAAAACAGGGCATCATGCCCCTCCATCTCCTCTCACCCTCAAGCGGCCAAGGAGGGCCAACTCCGGCCACCCTCCGACAGCAGCCGACGGCGATGCATCTACAGCCCCGGTGACAGCCCCAACGATGGCTGTTGCCGGCGGCACACGGGGAGAAAAAAAAATAATAATAAAATGTAAACAGGGGTGTCCCTATTTAAGCTCGAACCGGCACCTCGCCGGCTTCCAAGCACCCCTTCGCCGGAGAGACTAAACCGAAAGGGAGGAAGAAGGAACATACCTTGTTCCGGCGGCCAAAAACAGCTCCGGTGACCCCTTTTTTTCCGATCAACCACCATGGTATATCTTGAGAAAAATCTCTCAAATCTCTCGATTTACTTCAAAATTTTGTTGTAAATTCCTTAGAGAGGACAGGGAGATCTTTATAGTGGAGGTTTCCTACCCTAGCCGGACTCTTTGAGTCTGATTTTGCCGGAAACAAGAAGGAAGAAGACTCCGGCTAGGAGTCTTCCTCCTCCTCTGTATTTTTTTTTTTTTAATTCTGGGTTATTACATTCTCCCCTCCTTAAAATAATTTCGTCCTCGAAATTAGGTTATATCGTTCGAGATATCTATTTCAAAGTATATATTCTTCATATCATTCTCAAGCTTACGATAATGTCATATATATTATTTATTTCTCATGATCTTGTTATAACAAAAATTATTTGAAATCTCAAACTTATCCCTTCTTATTGATTTCTCAACTTTTTGAAGAACTGTAATATTTTGGACTTGTATTAATATACTACTATTATTTATCTAATACATTTCACTCGAAATTCATAATTATCTCAGACTATACTTGATAGAAAAATAAATAAAGGTCAAACATCGGACATTCTTCACAATCATCGATTTTTTTCTTCACTTGATCTTCCAACAAATTTTATATATAGACTCTCATCTTAAGAAAAATCTCAATCTTATATATCAATTTAAGTAACAATATTAAATTTTTTTTTTAAAAAAAAATATGAGATCTATGTCAGGACATTCTAAGTTTGAACTAATATCAGAACTATCAAGCTATTAATAAACTTAAGATATCTAAAATTTCTTGGCATTATCTATAATGAAACAACCTACTGATAAAAATTATCCGGCTATGATCAGATTAGATCAAAATTTATAGCATCCTTTCATTATCAATAAAATCATTCCTTATTTGCAACTAATGTATTCCATCATAATATCTTTTGATTTAAAAAAATTAATATTTCTAATCAATTCAAACCATCATGCTTTTGCTGCGCACTCTGATCTTGGTTTATCAAATTATATAATTATATCAAAGATAAAAATATCCTTATATGTTAGATCGATCCAGGATAGATCCAACCTTCAAATTTCATATAAGACTTAGGGCAAAATCTTAAGTTTCTTTATCTTTACTACCTTCGGGTATAGCATATAAAAATTAAATCTTAATCCACTTTCTATGTTTGAAATCATTGCATAGGTTTCATCACTCTTCAAGAATCTAACATATCTAAAATCAATTGGAGTTAACTTTAGATTTACCTTACAATCATTTAGATAATTTCTAAATCAATCTTTCTTTTTTAAAAGAATTAATTCTAACTTGACAACTAAAAGAACTCAAGCCAACATCCTTAAATAGAATCAACTTGATTATTTCTTATAGAGCTCTCTTCATCACAACCCTTAATATTAATCGATAAATCCATACAAAATCTTATCCCTTGTATAAGTCATTCAAAATTTAACACTAACAAGATATCTTAGTTCAATTTAAAAATCCAAACTTGACTTGAATAATTAATACACTTCACCATCTTCAATAATCACAAGAAAAATTTTAAAAAAAAATCTAATCCAAAGATAGTAATACAAATTATTAAGGATTTCATCATAACCTGTATATCATACTCTGACAAAATAAATTTTTTTTCTTTAATTTAATAACAATATCAAAATACTTTTGATCCACTTAGAAAAATAAGCTTTTGACTTGACATTCAATACAACTTGAAAGATCAAAGAATCATATTCAGAATATGATATTTTGAGTAACCAAAGATTTCACCAAAATGTGTATCTCATATTCTCATAAAAAATTTAAGTATATTTTTTTCATCTAAGATTGAGTTTCATATATGACCTTTTATGGGTTCAGTGTTCAAAAATATTTCTCTCTCATATGATGTAATTTCTTCTTAAATCATACTCTAATTAACTTCCTTTTGATAAATCTAAATTCATAATGCTCAGACAATTATTATCAAAATTAAAAAAATTATCATGATCTTCAATCATATAAATTCTACATTCCAAAATCCTCTAGTATACTCAACATAACTTATCAATACCTCCCACTTTATTCCAAGGTCAACTCTTTTCATACTTAGGTCAACCTTACTAATTGAAATCTAAGATATAACTCGACAATTCTATTATAGATATCATATGCCACTTATGCATAAATTTTATCTTAATTTCTATTGATTCGAAATCTAAATATTAAATCTTCTCTTTTATATCTATCATGTTCCTCATGATCATAACCTAAGTTTAAATATCACTAAAGTCATACTTTCAAATAATTATAATCTTAAGCTTAAATACCACTTAAATCATATTCTCTAATGATCATAACCTAAATTGTAATATCATTCTATTACATCCTTAATGATTATAACCTTAAACTTTGATATTATTTATCATACTCTATTGATTATAATCCCAAAGTTTTGGTATCACTTATATGACAATCCTTAGTGACCCTAAACTTTCTGTCATATCCTAATCACTTGTATCATTGTCTCCAAATAAACGTAACCTAAGCTCTAAGCTCAGATGCCACTCTGTCACATCCTACTGATCTTACATAAAGTTTTGATATCACTTCATAATCTTAGTGATCTTAAACCTAAGCTCTGATATTATTCTATCTCATCCTATTCATTTATATCGTAATTTCCAATGATTATAACCTAAGCTCTAATATCACTCTGTAATATTCTAATCACTTATATCATAATCCCTAATGATCATAACCTATGCTCTGATACCATTCTGTCACGCCCCGAACCCAACACCCGGGTCGGATACGTGATGGCCGCACACTCCTTAGAGCAAGCCCTAAAGAATATGCAAGGCCAAAAATAAATCATTACAATCTTAACATCCATACCATTAATTTCAATAATAATTCGTAAAATCTTGCATAATTATAAATTAAATTTTTTCAATCCTCTGATCAGGTACTATGACACTCTATCTATCCATCTGCTCACCCATAAATCTAAGCCATAGCCAATCATGAACGTCCTGTATCTCTGAGAAGAAAAGAAAGATGAAAGGGTGTGAGCTTTACAGCCCAGTAAGAATTCCCATATCGCACTGATATAGTACTATAGTCTGAAAATAAGGATAAGCAATAAAATATAAAATCTCATGTTCAATGTCCAAAATAATGCAAACATTCATAAATTTTTTATCTTGTTAAAATAGATGCATCATCATATGTTAACAGGTAAAACACTTTTGTTCAACAATTATTTCATGTCTTATCTTTCATTTCTCCTTTCATAATCACATGATTTTTAACCTTTTCTTTCTGGTTCTGGACTATCCAATTCTATACCTCAGTCATCATCCGGATCGAATCCATTTAAAAAAATCTTTCAAGACTGTCCCAGGATGAGCTCCTGGCCGGCTGTCTCACGTACCAAAGCCCGTGAGAGGCTGTCCCAGGCATAAGCTCCTGGCGGGCTATCCCAAGCATGAGCTCCTTGCCGGCTGATCCACCTGTAAGTCAGTGGGGGCTGTCCCAGGCATAAGCTCCTGACGGCTGTTCCACATGACAAGGCTAGTCCATACCATATATCTCTTTCTTTTCATTTAATCATTTTGTGTTGATTTCATCAAATCAATTCTGTCTTGCATTATGATCAATTCAGATATGTCATACCCATATAATCATGCTATCAATCTCTGATACATATATATTGACATAACATACTCATGCTCAAAATTAAATAACAGTATCTCAGGTATAATAAATTCATCGATCTAAAATCTGACGATACAAAACCAACGATGCAAGACCAACAGTAAAGTAGCATATATATAATAGTGATCTTGTACAGGGATTCTTACCTTTATCGGTGACTGATCCAAGCACAGAAATCAATGTTCTTTTTTGATTCATGAATGCCTTTAACAAAATATTCCACTTGATATCATATGCAGACAATCATCTCTTCATGACCCTGATCAATATAAAAAATCACATATAGAGAAATTACCGATAATTGATCCTAATACACAAATCGAGGATCTCTCTTAGGATTAATCAAAATTAGAATTTATCTAAGTATCTGGATCCTCCACTGATCCATAAGACTTCTAGAGAAAGAAAATTCATGAAGAGAGAGAAAATTCTAGAGAGAGAAAGTAGAGAGAGAAAGTGGAGAGAGAAACCTTCGTATCCTTCCGATGAGGCACTCATGATCGAGATCATCAGAGGTCCTATCAGGATGACTCAATATGAATCAAGTGTTACAATTTCGAATAGGATCGGACTGGAATCAGACCTACCGCATGAATTTCGGAGCAACCTCAATTCATCATATTTTTAATTCAAATATATCCTAGGGTCTGTGATGCAATCAGAGAGAGAGTAGAAAGATTCTAGAGAGATAAAATCCATAAAAAGAGAGAAAAATCTAGAGAGAGAATAGGGAGAGAATCTAGAGAGAGAAATTGGAGAGAGAAGATAGAGAGAGGAGAGAGAAAAAATTTTTTCTCTTCTTCTTCTTATTTTATTTTATTTTATTTTTCTCTTTCTCTTTTTTCTTTTTCTTTTTTTTTTCTTTTTCTTTTTCCTTTTCCTTTTCTTTTCTTTTTCTTTTTTTTTCTTTTTCTTTTCTTTTCTTTTCTTCTTCTTCTTCTTCCTTTCTTTTCTTCCCGCGGTTTCCTTTGGGGCAAAACAGGGCATCGTGCCCCTCCATCTCCTCTCACCCTCAAGCGGCCAAGGAGGGCCGACTCCGGCCACCCTCCGACAGCAGCCGACGGTGATGTATCCACAGCCCCGGTGACAGCCCTAACGGTGGCTATTGCCGGCGGCACACGGAGAGAAAAAAAAATAATAAAATGTAAACAGGGGTGTTCCTGTTTAAGCTCGAACCGGCACCTCGCCGGCTTCCAAGCACCCCATGGCCGGAGAGACTAAACCGAAAGGGAGGAAGAAGGAACATACCTTGTTCCGGCGGTCAAAAATAGCTCCGGCGACCCCTTTTTTTTTGATCAACCACCATGGTATATCTTGAGAAAAATCTCTCAAATCCCTCGATTTACTTCAAAATTTTGTTGTAAATTCCTAAGAGAGGATGGGGGGATCTTTATAGTGGAGGTTTCCTACCCTAGCCGGACTCTTTGAGTCCGATTTTGCCGGAAACAAGAAGGAAGAAGACTCCGGCTAGGAGTCTTCCTCCTCCTCTGTATTTTATTTTATTTTATTTTTAATTCTGGGTTATTACATGATCTTCAGGTTGTTCCTCCTTCTTTGACGGCTTCGGTTGTGGTAGGGCCCTCGATCGATTTTTTCTACCTTCAGGTCGGCATCGAATGAATCTGTCGAGCCGACCTTGTCTGATGAGCTCCTCGATCTCATCCCAGAGCTGAATATATTTCTCCATGTCGTGGTCGTGGTCATGATGATAGAGGCAAAACTTGTTAGGATTGCACTTTTCGAGGTGTGTGTGCATCCTTTTCGACCTTGGCAGCTGCTCCCTGACCTCCATCAGCACTTGAGCTTTTGGAGCATTGAGGGGGGCGTAGCTGTGGAATCTTTCTGGGGGAGAGCTCTGCCGAACCCTACGATCCGAGCTCCTCTGCCTACGAGCTCGGTGGGAGAGTTCGGACACGCTTGTATTCGGGGGGAGTTTGAGAACGTGGTCGAGCTTCACTCACCCCTTTTTCAGCTGCGGGCTTGCTGGAGTCACCTACCTGTCGCTCCTTCGTGGCCTCCTCGTCCTTCATCTTGAAGGCTTCCTCTGCTCGGGCATATCATTCGGTCTGAGCCAGCAAATTAGCGAAGTCCCTAGGATACTTCCCTTTCAGGGAGAATAAGAGATCGTTCTTTTGAAGATCGCTCTTCAAGGCGGCCATTGCAACTGATTGGTCCAGATTTCGGACCTCCAATACGACGGTGTTAAAACGGTTGACGTAAGTTCGGATGGATTCTCCCTCCTTTTGCTTGATGTTGATGAGGGACTCCAAACCTCTTCGAGGATGCCGACTGCTAACGAAATGAGCCACAAACTGGTGGCTCATTTGATCAAAGGAGAAGATGGTACCCGGCTTCAGTGCAGAGTATCAATTTCTTGCTACTCCCTTCAAGGTGGATGGGAAAGCTCGGCACAGGATGGCGTCTGGCGTGCCATGGAGCAGCATCATTGTCCGGAAGGCCTCCAGGTGGTCAACCGAATCTGAGGTCCCGTCGTAGCTTTCGAATTGGGAGAGCTTGAAGTTTGACGGGATCGGTTTCTACATAATTATTTGAGAGAAAGGAGGGTCAGTACAGATATCCTCACCATAAGCAGGGGAGCGTGGCGGAGCTCTTCGATCCGTCAGTTCATCTCCTGGAATCTTTGATCCAGGAGGTCCTCTCGAATGTGAGTCTCGAGGGTCTTCTGGTGGAATGGAGGTAGGGACCCTCCAGGGGTGGAATTGTGATCGGACGGAGGGCTCTCCGCCTTCTGCTTCTCCTTTCCAGAGAAGACAGAGCGACTGGCCCAAGTGGCCCGCCTGATCGTCGAATTTTGGAACTCCGACGATGTTCCTTCCAGCCGCACTGATGCCTACGACTGTTACAGCTGCTGCTGCATGGCCTGCACTACTTCAGTGAGGATCCTGACCTGCTGAACCAGCAAGTCGAACTGCTCCATGCCGACTGCCGTCGTTGTCGGAGGAGGAGCCTGGAAAACTAGAGACAAGGCCGGAGCTTGCAGGTCTCGCTGAGATCTGGCTGCGGAGGTCGTGGATTGCCTGGTAGATGCCTTTCGGGGAGGCATCAGGTGGAGATCTGGCGGGAGAAGAAGAAAAAAATATCGAAGAAGATGATCGAAGACAATCCCACTGAGTACTCCTTTAAGAACAAGGGTCCTGTGAAGATACAGGGCCCTTCCTCTAGCGTCATTTCTGTTGGTGCAGAATTTCGCCGATGTCGGAGAAGCTGGAGTCGAGGGGATCGCGGCCGTCGTCGGGACCTGCAAGGGAAGTCTAGATCGGAGTTGGGGGTGCTCTGGCAAGACCCTCCGACGCTCAAGTCAGTACTCTGCTTCAACAGAAATGGAGCACTTAAATGAGATTTTGACAGAGTTTCGAGATGGAGTTTAGAGCTTAGAGAAGAACGTATCTAGAGATCCCTTTTTATAGATGGAGAGCGTAACTGATCGACAGTGACGTCTGTAACCGTCTGGTAATGGGCCGTTTGTGGCCACGTGGAGTTTATTGCAGAGAGTAGTGGCGTCAGTGGGTCGTTCAGAGTCATGTGGAGTTTGTTATGGAGAGTGGAGTGGTGTCCGTTATCGCGACTTGCCAGAGAGTGGTGGGGCAATGCGGAATCTGTTACAGAGAGTGGAGTGAGGTAGTGGCCATTGTCGTGACTTGTCAGAGAGTTCAGACTTGACGGCTGAAACTCGGCTGGGACGTCTGATGGAGCAAAATGGCTCTCTCTCTGCAATCTGGGAGAAGC